>NC_069783.1:140106071-140409515 GCF_027406575.1 Nycticebus coucang
GCCATGGCACTCCACCCAGGGCGACAGCTTAAGGCTCTGTCTCAAAAAAAAAAAAAAAAAAAAAAAGAATGAGGTTCATGTCTAAGATACATGTTAAGCAAAAAAAGCAAGTTCCAAAAACAGACAATATTCCATTCTTGCTTTTAAGATATCCACAAATCAAATTTATGCATGTATCTATATATAGATGTATTGTTTAATAAAATTAGAATGGAAGACACAATTACATCTGAAATTTAAAATTTCAGATATATTTTAAAAAGTAAAAAGAAACAGGCTTAGTACCCATAGCTCAGGCTACATACACCAGGGCTGGTGGGTTCGAACCCAGCCTGGGCCTGCTAAACAACAATGACAACTGCAACCAAAAAAAAAAAAATAGCCAGGCGTTGTGGCAGGCGCTTGTAGTCCCAGCTGTTTGGGAGGCTGAGGCAAGAGAATCGCTTAAGCCCAAGAATTTGAGGTTGCTGTGAGCTGTGACACCATGGCACTCTACCGAGGGCAACATCGTGAGACTGTCTCAAGAAAACAAAAAACGTAAAAAGAAACAGATAAAATTAAATTTTAATATTTTATTTAACCCAACATACAAAAAATATTATTTCAACATGTGATAAATATAAAAATTGAGATATTTTACATTTTTGTTTTTTTGTAGTACATCTTCACAATCCAATATGTATTTTATATTTACAACACATCTCAATTCAAAGTAGCCACATTTCAAGTGCTCAGTAAACACATGTCTAGGCTCAGCACCCATACCACAGTGGTTACAGCACCAGCCACATACACCAAGACTGGAGGGTTCAAATCCAGCTGGGGCCAGCTAAACAGCAATGACAACTGCAACAAAAAATAGCTGGGTGTTGTGGCGGGCACCTATAGTCCCAGCTACGTGGGAGGCTGAGGCCAGAGAATTCCTTAAGACCAAGAGTGGGAGGTTGCTATGAGCTGTGACGCCACTGCACTCTACCGAGGGCGAGGTAGTAAAACTCTGTTGCAAAAAAAAAAAAAAAAAATCACATGTCTAGTGGCTGCCATGAAGAGCAGCACATGGTGTGTGTGTGTGTGTATGTATGTGTGTGTTTTAAATACAAAGTAAAAGGCATGGAATATCCTTTGATAGTTTTAACTATGAGAATGTATTCATATGTAACTTATATAACTAAAGTTAAATTAAAAATTATGAAGTTTCATATTAATTTATTTATGAATCCTGTTAAAATTATGTCTTTTCTTATTTGATATTTATAATCAACATGTTTATTACTTTCATCTCTTTGTTTTCCTTTATTTCAATGTGATAAAATTCTATTAGGAAACTTTATTTGCAAGTTGGAAAAGTAATAAAAAAAATTAAAAAAACAAAGTTTATTGGCTTACTTTTAAAATTATAAAATTCTAAAATATTAATAGATCCTTTTAAACAGAAAATTCAATTATTATCCTACTTTCAAATGCTTGATTAATTATGAATTCTGTGATAGCTAAAGGTAGACATATTAAACACGAAAACACACTCAAGCACATTCTTGAAGTAATTATAAAAATGAAAAAAGTTGCTTCTTGGTTTATGGCATGAATAGAGGAAATCTACAGGCAATGACATGATGCTGTTATTGTATAAAATTTGATATAAGTTTGCTGATTCTTCAAAAAAGAGATGAACTGATAATAGATACAGAATTGGAAATGCAATACCCTCCTTCTCACAGACGTGGTATGTAGGTCATTTGCTTGAATGTGAGTCCCCATAAGGGCTGTACTAAGTGTTGAAAGGAACACAGTATAACTGTAAGTACAGAAATGACTATAGAGATAGGTTCCATAAAAAAATACAGAAAACAACCACTTTGGCAGGATGATTGTCTACGATGGAAGATCTTTATTGGTAAGATTTACAAACCTTGGGTCAAAACTGCCTACTCTTGTTTCCAGAGTTCTTAGGAACACTGGCATCCCCTAAAAAGTTCCTCCATACAAGGCAAGGCCAGGCTGCAAGATACAGTCACTAAGAAGTCAGATTTTCTCTATAATTTGTACTAAATACGCTGAAATAGAAAAAGCAAAGGAAAACCCCTAAAGAAAAGTAGTTGGGTTGGGTGTTTAGAGTGAAGGTCAGACACCTAAATTTAATTTTTATATTATTTTTCCAGCAAATGATGAAACATTTTCAGAGTTTCCAATACAAAATGAAAATAATTATATCTCTCTTTCTGACCTACTTCTATTCCTTTCCTATAATTAACAGAATTTTCTACAGCATCAAGTCTAGTTACTTGTCTGCTTCCACATTTGTTTGTTTATTTCTGTAGCTAGTGCAGTCAATAATACGTAATTCAAAAGGTAATACAAAGGTAAACTCTCCCTGCTATCCCAGAGCTGCCCACTTTCCCTCCTAGAAGACAAACATTGTTACCAGTTTCTTGTACATCCTTGTAAAAACCTTCTGGCCTGTGTTTGTTTTGAAATCAGTTGTCTCACTAAAACCTTAAACTGCTATACAGTGCATGGTATCATTCTCTTCAAGTTGTGTAATTAAGGCTGGACCAGGTCTGGCCACAGAACGAGTAAATGAGGAAGTGGAGGATTGTGGCAGAGTAACAGGCCTATCTATAGAGCCACCGTTGATCTTGTATGGCAGTGCTGGGTGCTGTGGTATGGGTGCTGAGCCTAGACATTGCCTCCAGTTATTCTCCCCATTTAGAGACCACACATTTTCCTTCTGAGTAAAGGAAATGGAAGAGTGGAAGGGTAAAGGAGGAGGGAGAGGAAAGCTGAAGCTCCAAAGTACCTGCTAAGTGCTATGGTGGTGATGGGAAGGGCACAGTGGCAGCAGGACAGCAGGGACAGGCAGTAGAGCATTTCAAGGTAGAGAGGAACACAGATGTATAACAAAGGTAAGATGATGTCAGGGCTAAATAAAGGTACAAGCGGCATGCTGTTGGAATGTACAGGGAGAAGGAGAATGGAGGGAGGGACTTTATAAATTAACTCTGGGCTGGTTAGGCACGTCTGACGAGGTTCTCAGAGGGCACACATTTTCCCTTACTCATGAAAACCTAGGGCTGGGAGAATGCCAGAGCAGTGTGTTGAAGCTCAGTCAGTCAGGAAGTCTTTTGGAGCCAACATGGAGAGGAAAAAACTAAGGACCTTGCATATACACACAAAAAGAGGAATAAAAGCCTCCCTGCAGCTCACACCTGGTTTTTAGTTTTTAATCACAGAAAAAAGTGAACATTTTCAAAAGTTGTACTATTAAGTTAAAATGAAGGCTACCAGGCATTCTTGGACTCTAGGGGGTGCCATTCACATGTTTGTCCCTGGAATTGTGCAGTGCACAATCACCATAACCATACATGGAAACCCTGCTAGGGCAGACATTCCATTTTTGACTAATACTTTCTAAATTTCCTTATCACTAAATTTTTATTTGGGATACAGGGTATTCCTTTTGGCTAATATGTCCTATGACAAGAAAAAAACAAACGTTTGGAATGTTATAAATTTATTTTCTTAAAACTTAAGGTTGGGGGCGGCGCCTGTGGCTCAGCGGGTAGGGCGCCGGTCCCATATGCCGGAGGTGGCAGGTTCAAACCCAGCCCCGGCCAAATTAAAAAAAAAAAAAAAAAAAAAACTTAAGGTTGTTGAGTATAAACTATAGCAAAGTTATGCTACAGAATATGGCTAGATTATAGAGCTAGAGTGTGGCATGCTATACATATTTTCCAACCCATAAAGATTTTCCATGATGTGGTAGGGCTGCTCGCTTTCAAATTAAACACTATTTATCTGGAAATGTAGGGCTATTTCAAATCTAGCTAGGCTAGTGAGCATAGCAGAACAGTGTGGTTGCAGGTCATACGGCATGTATTTACTGCAAGGCTTTTAGAATTTAATGATTGAAGTTTAAAAGTTTCTGCCTTGTTTTATAAGAGCTCTTCTGATTTTTCCTGGGTATTTCCCATTTCACTGCTCTTACCTAATTTAGCTAAGTATAGAGGTCCATCAGTGTGAAAAACAACATGATAGTAGGTCATATAAAAATTTTTTAAAATGAGATGTGAAATTGATTTTTGTGTTTAAAGTTATGCCATTATAGTTCATAATTCCTGGTTGTTCATAATCCTGATTAGCAAGTGTCTAACTGACTGAAATCAAGAAGTATTTGTCATTCTTAGACATGGTTGTGTTTTGTTCTTTTCTCTGTGCTTTGCATTAGTTGTTGATTATGCAAGAATCAATTTTTTAAGTGTTTTGGCTTTGTGGGTATTAAGCTTATTCCTAGTGACTTTTAGAATTTACCCATATTTTCCTCTTTTGTGGAAATATTTACACTAGAGATTTCCACTAAGAGATCGAGAGTTAATTGACGGAGCTCTTTTTTTTTTTTTTGTATATGGCAGCTGAAGCCATATTTCTAATAGTGGCTCTTTTTTTCTTGCCCTACTATAGGAGAGTATCTCCACATACCTAGGACTTAAATCTAATGGGTTTACATGGAATATCATATATGTATATGTAAAATAAGATGGTATATTTGAAAATATTTGGCACAATATGTGCTACAGTTAATCATTCCATACAAATTGGTTGTAGCTAGTTGAATATTACCCAATTTTGGTGAACAAGCAATTGCTATAAAGAAAATGTACCCTGAGCTGGCATATTGTTTAAAAGAAGATCTAACTTCTTTTGGGGTATGAAAAGGGTAAAGGATCTCTGAGTGATAAGTGCAATTATATAATTATATATTCTACACTAAACTATTAGGCCAGGTGTGGTGGTTCATGCCTGTAATCCTGGCACTCTGGGAGGCTGAGATGAGCTCAGGAGTTTGAGACCAGCCGGACGAGAGCGAGACCCTGTCTCTACCAAAAAAGAGAAATAATTAGTCCAGTGTGATGGTACATACCTGCAGTCTCAACTACTCTGGAGGCTGAGGCAGGAGGATTGCTTGAGCCCCGGAGTTTGAGTTTGCAGTGAGCTATGATCACACCACTGTACTATTCCCAGGGCATGAGTGAGATTCTGTCTCAACAAAACAAAACAAACAAACAAACAAACAAACAAAACCAACAAAAAATCCCCAAAGTATTTCACTTCAAATTTCAGATACGCACTTCTAGTATTCCTATAAATGCAATAGAAAATAAAGTACATATGTTTAAACATGCCTGACAAAATGAAGGAGGAAAAGAATATAGAAGCTAGAGAAACTGAAAACTGAAATGCATTCAAACCGAGACATCCTCTCAAATCCCACCCAAGAAGCAATGAATAAGCTTGAAAAAGTGTTCGTCTGGCTTTTTTCATCATATAGCACATAGACTAAGAACCAGGGACTGGGTTCCATCATCGACTTGCGAGTTTCCATCACAGTAAAAAAAGAGGGAGGGGGATAATATTTGCCATGTACCAAACAGGGATGCTTTGAGGATTAATGACATAATGTCTGTAAAGAGGTTGGAGTCCTTTGGAAAAAAGACACTACATAAATATAAAGTAGTATTAATATTTAGGCTTAGTTCACAATATGAGACCTGGTTTCTCTGGCTCATGAGGTCATCAGCAGTTTTGTAAAATGTGCTCAAATACCTACAGAGGAGCCTTGTTAGCTTCCTCATAAGTGGACTGTAAAGCTAATCTGACCCACCTGGTTGGAGAAGTCACAGAGGCCGTTTTCCCTTTTCATGGTCTCTGAGAGCAAACAGACGGAGAGTGTTGACTCCCTAAGGGAGAGAGATGTAGCCAAGAGAGCACTTCAACAGCGTTCAAGGCTTCCAAGGAATACAGTGGGAGTTTGGGTACTTTTGGCTTAGAATTAAACAAAAATCTAATCAGATCATATCTTGATATAGGAAAAAAAGATAAATTTGCCTTTCAAACAAAATTTGGAGTAAGAGTAGGAATGACAAAGCTACTACTTGGAATTGCTAGTTCAAATGTTGAAAAGATTTGGAGAGAAACTTGAATATTTTTCTCCTGAGAAAGTTATAGTCTGCAGGAGTCTCATCTCTTTGATGGCAATGTCCTAACTCCTCACTAGTGCTTCATCTCTGTGAAGAGATTATCAAGGGAGATCTTGCAGAGGTTTTAGTTCTAACGTTCTAAGGGATAATCAATTCAATGTAGAATCTTGTGGTATAACTGGAAGCCAGTAATGTTATTGTGATTACACATTTGGATTTCTCAGTTTTAAAAGACAAAACTAACTTTGGTCCAAGGGAGGGCAGCCATGTGGAGGACAAGCATGGCTTGAGGAGTCAGACCCCAGATGGAGTAAGGAGGGCATTAGAAGTGTGGGTGACCCACAATGGGGTGTCAGAGCCGAAGCAGGGTGAGGGAGGCATGTACATGGGGAAAAGACCCAGGGCAAAGAGTCAAAGCTTGAGCAGGGTGAGGAGATAATCCGGGGAGGAAAGTCAGTCATGGCGATGTGAGATGGGTTATCTATATGTGTGCAAGGAGGGTGGCAAGTATGGGACTTTGGTTATACTTGAGGAAACTTACTAAATGAATAAATATGTTAAGGATAATGGCAGCCAGATTTCTCACTGAGGAAGAAAGAAATTACAAATACAAAAAGTAAGGCCAGGCACAGTGGCTCATGCCTGTAATCCTAGCACTCTGGGAAGCCAAAGCAAGTGGATCTCCTGAGCTCAGGAGTTCAAGACCAGCCTGAGCAAGAGCAAGACCCCATCTTTACTAAAAATTTCAAACCTAGCTGGCAACTGTGGTGGGCATCGCTAGTCCCAGCTATGCAGGAGGCTGAGGCAAGAGAATCACTTGAGTCCAAGAATTTGAGGTTGCTGTGAGCTATGATGATGCCATGGCACTCTACCCAGAGCAACAGGGCAAGACTGTCTCAAAAGAAATAAAAATAAAAAAGTGATAAAACTAGAATGACCTTTATAGTATTGGATTATAATTGGTAGTATTGGTGTAAATTCATGGATTTTCATACAGAGGAATGAATATAGCTGTTTGTGTATGTGTGTGTCTATATATGTGGTCTGACAATGAAGTTCACAAACTCATCCTAGAAAAAGTGCTACACACCTCATTGCTAAATATCACTACAGTCACCTTTGAAGTATTCCCCTTGGCCATCTGATGCCTGTAGTGATATTCAGCAATGAGATATGTAGCACTGTTTCTAGGATGAATTTGTGAATTTCATTGTCCAACTATGTACATACATTCTCTAGCTCTGCCCAGTGAAGGGACCCACATCTTGGCTACTAAAGGGAATCACTAAAAAAACCAGGGATCCTCAAAGGAATGGTTGATTACAGGAATAAATCAGAGAAAGTATACGAAGAGTCTGGAACAGTTTGGTGAGTCAGAATGTAAGGAAGTGTGCAATGAATTAGAGGAACATAGCAAAGAACATAGGGCCCAACTCTAAGCGGTGCTCACTGGCAAAATCTTACAGAATGTGAGCATCAAAATAAATGATGACAGTAATGGATAAAATAAGGACTCATGAGTCCATACTAATATAAATAATGAGTAAATGGGAAGTTTGATTTGGATCAGCATAATTTGTATAGTTTCAAAGTATTTTCCTATAAATTGCTTACTAGTTACAATGTGTAAAGAGTAACTTCACATTAGAGAAGCCTGAAAGACACCACCCTAATCAAGTGACCAAATAAACATAATCAGTAGTGAGATCAAAATAATGTGCCACTGAAAGGATGTAATGATTACTCAGCCCCACTTTTCACTTGTTCCTTTTTTTTTTTTTTTTAATTTGGAGGAAAGTGACTTTATTCCCATGTACAAATCCAACCGATGCAGCCTCAGGTATAAGAGAAAGGTGAACTCCAGAGCTACTGTGTTCTTTAAAAAGGCATATGCCTGAAATCCAGGTATGGTGGCATGCACCTGTGGCCCAACTATTTGGGAGACTGAGATGGGAGGATCACTTGAGCCCAGGAGTTTGAGGCTAGCTTGGGCAACACAGCAAGACACTCTCTCTCTCTCTCTTTAAAGCATACCCTAGATCTATAATCAGACAAATGCAAATTGAAGAACATTCTACAAAAATAATCAGCTCATTCTGTTAAAACATGTCAAGGACATGAAAGTCAAGAAAAGACCTATTCCAAGCTAAAGGAGGCTAAAGAAATTTAACAACTCAGTGCAGCATGTGATTGCAACCTGGATCTTTTTGCTATAATAAACATTATTGGGACAAGTGGCAAACCTGAATGGAGTCTGAGAGTTAAGTTGTATTAATGCACCAAAGTTAATTTCCCAGTTTTGATGGTTGTATTGTGATCATGTAGGAGGAAGTCCTTATTCCTAGGAATTGCATACTGTAGTATTCAGGGGTGATGAAAGAAAAGGTTCAGAAAAAAACATGATTTGTGCTGTATTTGCAGCTTTTTTATAAGCTTGAGATTATTCCAGAATAAAAATAAATTTACACAAAAATACTGATTTTTAGAAGTTTTTTCCTGTTGACATAGTATGTTTTACTGATAAGTAATGTGGAAAAGGAAGACAGTTATTCTTTTCTAACCTATGTAGTGACTATTCTGAAATATGTTTATGTGTAAGTGAGGTGACAATAAACTTAGTTTATTCTATGAATGAAAAGAGCTGGGTGCGGTGGCTCATGCCTATAATCCTACCACTTTGGGAGGCCAAGGCAGTGGATTGCCTGAGCTCAGCAGTTCAAGGCCAGCCTGAGTAAGAGCAAAATCCCATCTCTACTAAAAATGGGGGGGAAAAATTAGCCAGGCATTATGATGGGCACCTGTTGTCCCAGCTACCTGGGAAGTTGAGGCAAGAGGACTGCCTGAGCCCAGGAGTCTGAGGTTGCTATGAGCTAGGCTGAGGCCATGGCACTCTAGCCTGGGCAAGAGAGTGAGACCATCTCAAAAAAAAAAAAAAAAAAGAAAGAAAGAAAAACATGGAAAGAAAAGCTATAGAATCTAGAGATGAAGAAATAGGGAGAAATAAAAGAAGGTAAGGTCAGAGACTTGGGCTACAGCAGATCAGTTATGGCCTTACAGTTATAACTTGTTGAAGTGACATGAATTGATTCATTTCTTTACAGATGATTTATGTCAAATAAATCTGTGCAAGGGCAATAATGAAGGTAGGGAGACCACTGCAGAGTACAGTTTGCTTGGGTTTGAGTAGTAGTACTGAGATAGCGAGACGTGGTCAGATTTGAAATATATTTTGGATAGAAAGTCACTGGACTTGCTGATGGACTTGATGTTGGCTGTTTATTTATTTATTTTTCCAGTGACCTCTGAACTCTTTATTGGCATAAGGGCACACTGGTCTTACTACCTCAGTGTCTCAGAACTTTGGCATCGTTCATCTCAGACACCACTTTGCCATCCACTATCCTGTGGGTGATAGTCTTCTGGATGGTTTGCATGGAGTTGCTGCTGTCCAGGGCATCACCGAGATTGACATATGGGATTGTTGGCTTTTTTCATGTGGACTAATTTGAGTTCTCTATACATCCTAGTTATCAAACTTTTGTCTGATTCAAAATATGCAAATATCCTTTCCCAGTGCGTAGGTTGTCTATTTGTTTTGGTTGTTGTCTCCTTAGCTGTACAGAAGATTTCAGTTTCATTAAGTTCCATTTGTTTATTTTTTTATTTTATTTTTTTTTTTTGTAGAGACAGAGTCTAACTGTACCGCCCTCGGGTAGAGTGCCGTGACGTCACATGGCTCACAGCAACCTCTAACTCTTGGGCTTACGCAATTCTCTTGCCTCAGCCTCCAGAGCAGCTGGGACTACAGGCGCGCGCCACAACGCCCGGCTATTTTTCTGTTGCAGTTTGGCTGGGGCTGGGTCTGAACCCGCCACCCTCGGCATATGGGGCCGGTGCGCTACTCACTGAGCCACAGGTGCCGCCCCAATTTGTTTATTTTTATTGTTGTTACAATTGCCACCGAAGTCTTCTTCATTAAGTCTTTCCCCAGGCCGTTAACTTCCAGTGTTTTTCTTATGCTTTCTTTGAGGATTTTTATTGTTTCATGCCTTAAATTTAAGTCTTTTATCCATCTTGAATTGATTTTTGAGTAGAGAAATGTGTAGGTCCCGTTTCAGTCTTTTACATGTGGATATCCAGTTGTCCCAGCACCATTTATTGAGCAAGGGTTCATTCCCCCAGTGTATGTTTTTGTTTGGTTAATAGAAGATTAGGTGGCTATGAGATGTTAGTTTCATTTCCTGGTTTTCTATTCAATCCCAAATGTCTATTGTGCCAGTACCATGCTGTTTTGACCACTATGGCCTTGTAGTACAGCCTAAAGTCTGATTCCCCTAGCTTTGTTTTTATTGCTAAGAACTGCCTTAGATATATAGGGCTTTTTCTGGTTCCATACAAAACGAAGGATTATTTTTCTGAAGTCTTTAAAGTACAATGTTGGTATTTATAGGGACGGCATTGAATTGGTATATTGCCTGGGAAGTATAGCCATTTTAATAATGTTGATTATTCCTAGGCATGAGCATGGTATGTTCTTCCATTTGTTAATGTCCTCTGCTATTTCTTTTCTTAGGGTTTCATAATTTTCTTTATATAGGTCCTTCACCTCTTTCATTAGGCATATTCCTAGGTGTTTCATTTTCTTTGAAGCTATGGTGAAGGGAGTTATGTCCTTAATTAGCTTCTCATCTTGGCTGTTATTGGAGTATACAAAGGCTACTGACTCGTGGACATTGATTTTATATCCTGAGACATTACTGTATTTTTTGATGACTTCCAGGAGCCTGTGGTTGAGTCTTTGGGGTTCTCTAGGCATAAGATCATATCATCAGCAAAGAGAGAAAGTTAGACCTCCTCTGCTCCCATTTGGATGCCCTTTATATCTTTGTCTTGCCTGATTGTATTGGCTAGAACTTCCAGCACCATGTTGAATAGTAATGGTGATAGAGGACAACCTTGTCTGGTTCCAGTTCTAAGTGGGAAAGCTTTCAGTTTTACTTCATTCAGTAAAATATTAGCTGTTGGTTTGTCATAGATAGCTTCAATCAGTTTAAGAAATGTCCCACCTATGCCTATACTCTTCAGTGTTCTAATTACAAAAGAATGCTGGATTTTATTGAATGCTTTTTCTGCATCTATCTATGCTTTTTCTGCATATGGCCTTTGTTTTTTCTTCTGTTGATATGGTGAATAACATTTATGGACTTGCATATGTTAAACCAGCCTTGCATCCCTGGGATGAAACCTACTTGATTATGATGTATGACTTTTTTGATGATAAGCTGTAATTTATTGGCTAGGATTTTATTGAGAATTTTTGTATCTATATTCTTTAGTGCAATTGGTCTGAAGTTCTCCTTTTTAGTTGGGTCTTTTCCTTATTTTGGTATCAGGGTGATGTTTGCTTTGTAGAACATGTTGAGAAAGATTCCTTCCTCCTCAACTTTTTGGAATAACTTCTGCAGTATGGGAATAAGCTCTTTCTTTGAAGGTTTGATAGAATTCTGTTGTGAAGCTATCCAGACCAGAGCATATTTTTGTCAAGAGTTTTTTTATTGTTTCTGTAATCTCAGTGCTTGAAATTGGTCTGTTGAGGAGATCTGTTGCTTCCTGGCTAAGTCTAGGTAGAGTGTGATTCCAAACATTGACCCATTTCCTTCACATTGTCAAATTTCTGTACATAGAGTTCCGGCATTCAGAGATAATTTCTTGTATCTCTGTGGCATCTGTTGTTATTTCTCCTTTATCATTTCTGATTTAGGTTACTAGAGATCTTACTTTTCTATTCCTAGTTGGTCTGGTCAAAGGTTTATCTATTTTATTTATTTTTTCAAAAAACAACTCCTTGTTTCATTAATTCTCTGAATGATTCTTTTGTTTTCAATTTCATTAATCTCTGATTTAATTTTGGATATTTCTTTTCTTCTGCTGGGTTTAGGCTTAGATTGTTCTTCTTTTTCCAATTCCATAAGATGGCCTGTGAGTTTGTTGATGCGCTCTCTTTCTCTTTTTCATATGTAGGCATCTAAAGTGATAAATTTTCCTTTCAGGACTGCTTTTGCTGTATCCCACAGGTTTTGGTAGCTTGTGTCTTCATTGTTGTTATGCTCAAGGAAATTAATGATTTCCTTTTTTATTTCTTCCTGCACCCAACTGTCATTTCCATAAGGTTGTTTAATTTCCATGACTTTGTGTGGGGTTGAAAGTTTTTGTTGGGGTTGAATTCCACCTTTAATGCCTTGTTGTCTGAGAAGATACAAGGTAAAATTTCAATTATTTTGATTCTGTTGAGGTTTGTTTTGTGTCCTAGGATATGACCAATTTTGGAGAATGTTCCATGGGCTGATGAGAAGAATGTATATTCTTTATCTTTGAGACGGAGTGGTCTATATATGTGTATCAAGCACAGTTGTTCTAGGTCTTATTTAAGTCCCTTATATCTTCATTTACTTTCTGTTTAGAGGATCTGTCCAGCTCTGGAAGGAGTGTTAAAGTCCCCTGTTATTATGGTGTTATAGGATATCATATTATTCAGACTAATTAAGGTCGATTTCAGGAATCTAGGAGCATTTAAGTTCGGTGCATAAATATTCAGAATTGAAATGTCTCCTTGTTGTATTTTCCCCTTGACCAATATGAAGTGACCATCTTTGTCTTTTTTGTCTTTAGTTGCTTTAAATCCACATGTATCTGAAAATAAGATCGCAAGCCCTCTTTTCTTCTCAATTCTGTTTGCCTGAAAAATTGTCTTCCAACCCTTAACTTGGAGTTTCAATTTGTCTTTTGAGGCTTTTGAGTTGTGTTTCCTGCAGACAGCAAACGGTGGCTTGTGTTTTTTAATCCAATCAGCCAATTTATACTTCTTCAGTAGGGAATTCAAGCCATTAACATTTATTTAGATAATTGATAAGCGTGGTAGTGTTCTATTCATCTTATTTTGTGAAAGTGCATTGCTTAGTTTTATATTTTACATCATTGTGGAAGCTAGGTTCTATCCTTTAATTTCTGAGTGCTTACTTTGCTGTTGGTCCATTGTGATGGTCAGTGTGTAGAACAGGTCGAAGTATTTCCTGCAGAGCTGGTCTTGTGGCAAATTTCCTCAATGTTTGCATATCAGCAAATGATTTGATTTTTCTGTTAATTTTAAAGCTTAGCTTAGCACAATATAGAATTTTGGGCTGGAAATTGTTCTGTTTAAGTAGATTAAAGGTAGATGACCATTGTCTTCTTGCTTGGAAAGTTTCATTACAGAAGTCTGCGGTCACTCTGATGGATTTGCCCCTGTAGGTCAACTGGCGCTTACTCCTGGCAGCTTGCAGAATCTTTTCTTTTGTCTTGACTTTGGACAGGTTCATCACAATGTGTCTTGGAGAATCTCGGTTAGAGTTGAGGCGACCTGGGGTCCAATAACCCTCTGAAAGGAGTGTGTAAGAATCTTTGGTGATACTTGAGAAATTTTCATTTATAATATTCTCTAGTGTGGCTTCCATTCCCCTGGGGCATTCTTCTTCCCCTTCTGGGATACCTATAACTCATATGTTTGAATGGTTCATAAAGTCCCATAATTCTGTCAGTGAACATTCTGTTTTCTCTGTCTTCTTTTCTGCCTCATTAACTATCTGAGTTATCTCAAGAGCTTTATCCTCTACCTCTGAGATTCTTTCTTCTTCATGGTCTAATCTGTTGTTGATACTTTCTATTGCATCTTTAAGTTCCCTAATTTACTGCTTCAGTTCCTTCAGCTCTGCTATATCCTTTCTATATTCTTCACATCGTTCATCTCTTATTTGACTCTGTTTTTGGATTTCCTTTTGGCTATTTTCCACTTTATCGGCAATTTCCTTCATTGTTTTCACCATCTGTATTCTAAATTCTCTTTCTGTCATTTCTAACATTTCTTTATAGACGGAATCCTCTGAAGTATCTACCTCCTGGTCCCTTGGGGGGCAGAGGGTTGCTCTAGACTGGTTTTTCATGTTGCCAGGATTTTTCTGCTGATTCTTCCTCATAAGTGTTTTCTTTTATCTGTTTCCTTGCCCTAATTTTCCTTTCACTTTCTCTTACTCTTTAAATTACTGTGCCTCTGGCCTTACATTTCAATGAGTCCTTTTGGTACTGGACCAAAAGGATGAGAAGATTGAAGAGCAAGAAGGGAAATAAAATAAAATAAAAAAAGAAAGACAAAAGAGAAAGGAGAGAGGATGAGTAAAAGGGAATATTGACACAAAGAAATGAGGCACAGAAAGAGGGAGACAGGAGTAATAAAGGTGTGCAGCAGGGTACTTCAACCCAGCCTTAAAACCCCCCAACCTCTGAGGGTGCTGGGTTGGGTGGTTCCCTTGAGGACAGAAGCTCTTTGTCAGCCTGAGCAGACACAGTACCCCACCTCCACCAAATAGAAAGGACAGACAAAAATACTAAAAATAAAACCAAAACAAACAAACAAAAAACCTTACAGGATAAAATTGGGGGAAAAAACAAATAATAGGGGCAGAAACAGTAGCAAAAATGAAGCTCTTGTTATTAAAGAGGGCAACAATGGAAAATTATATTTAAAGTAGAAAAATGAAGAACGAAAGAAAAAGAGAGAAAAAATGTTGAAATTAAACAAATAAACAAACAAACCAAAGCAGTATATAACTCATGCTGAATATTGTCTGGTGTCTGGGCAACAGGTGATCTTCTGGGGCATGAAGTGCTAATCGCAATGCTGATATAGCTATATGAGTTGGAGACTGGAGGACTCTGCTGATTCCTCAAACCCCCAGGTTGAGAGCATAAATTTCTCCTCAGCCCACTTAAAAGATACTTTAAACTGTTAACCTTGTCTAGGCAGAAGCTTTCCCAGGAAAGCACTTGTTGCTGAGATCTCTCCTGAAGTAGCTGCCCACTTATGCAGTGCACCAAAATTGGTCTCAGTCTATGTCCCTGATGGCTGAGGTTGCAAGACAGCTTTTCTATTGCCAAATCCTGAATGCTCGGCTCTTCCCCAGTGTCTTAATCCCGACCTTTGGTCTGCTCAGTCACAAGAGCACTCACCCAAGGTCTCTCAGCCCAAGCCTAGCTCTGTGACCCTGAGGTCGTAGCCTCCAATGGGCAGATATCCCATAATGGCTGTGCATGGTCCACAGCTGGACAATATTAGCTCCATTCAGACTCGGTGGCTCAGTCCAGGGTGCTAGGCAATGCTTAAGTCATTCACACTCTCACCCAAGTTCTCCCAAGGTAGTTCAACTGAGTGCCCAAGTCCATAAAAAACAAAACAACCCACAGGAAAGGCCTTTCCTGTTTGCAATCTCCCTGCTGTTGCTGATACAGCAGCGGCAGCAACTACCCTAATGCAACCACTTGCCCATTCAGCACTGCTTTTGTCCTCCTCCTGGGTCCAGAAGTCTCTTGCTGTCTCCCTGCATCCCCAAAGGGATGATTCTGGGCGGAGCCCACAAGCCAGAGATGCCTGAAGTCTTCTCTCCCCAGTCTCGCCACGCCTGGTTACAAAGAAGCTCGGCCACCATCTTGCTCCACCGTCCAGTTGTTCAGTTCTTGCATGGTCTCCTTCTTGGTCTGGATGCTCCCCATTCCCACCAGATCCCGGCTATCCCCCTGGACCCCCAGTCACACTAGAAGCTGGTGGAATGGGACACGGAGATTCAGGAGCCTGAGCCCCGAGTACCCGCATAGATACTGACTGCGCTGCTGGCAGTCCAGACACTGTAGCTGGGTGCCTGGACTGAGCCCAGGGACCAGTAATTGCTGGAGAAGGCAGTGGAATGAGTGGTGAAGAATGATGTCTGAAGAGGAGAAGACAAGACCCAGGCCTATTTATTTATGACAGAGTCTTGCTCTATCACCCAGGATGGTATGTATGTATGCATGCATTTATTTATTTATTAGAGACAGGATCTTGCTCTGTCACCCAGGCTGGAGTGCAGTGGTACAAATGTAGCTCACTGCAGTGTTCAACTCCTGGGATCAAGCAATCTTCTTGCCTCCACCTCTCAAAGCGCTCATATTACAGGTGTGATACAATACATCCATCCAGACATGAATTATGAGGAAGAAGAACTAAGGGTGATTCCTAGGGTTTTGTTTGTAGCAACTATGTAAATGACAATGTCATTGACTAAAATGGCAAAGACTGAGGAAGTGACTACAACAGGAAAATACTAATTATGACCTTGACAGTGGAGTGGTAGTGCTGGTACTCTGATTAAGAGAATAGAAAGCGAGGAGGAGAGCAAGATGGCGGCCGAGTAACAGCTTCCTTGCATCTGGGCACCGTGAATCCGGGGAGATAGGACTCCAGGCATCTCTGGCTGGTGGGATCTGCCTATCATCACCCCTATGAGGATACAGAGAGTCAGCGAGAGACTTCTGGACCCTAAGAGGAGGACTAAAACAGTGGAAAACCGGCAAGTGATCGCGTGTGTTCAATCGGTCTAAACCTGCCCGCAACTGCACGAGAACTTAAAGAGCAAGAGGAAGTGAAAGGAAAATTAGGGCAAGGAAACAGATAAAAGAAATCACTCATGAGGAAGAATCAGCAGAAAACTCCAGGCAACATGAAGAACCAGTCCAGAACAACCCCGCCAAGGGACCATAAGGTAGCTACTGCAGAGGATTCCACCTGTAAAGAAATGTTACGAATGACAGAAAGGGAATTTAGAATACACATGATGAAAACAATGAAAGAAATGATGGTAATAATGAAGGAAACTGCTAATAAAGTGGAAAATAACCAAAAGGAAATCCAAAAACAGAATCAAATAAGAGATGAACGATATGAAGAATATAAAAAGAATATAGCAGAGCTGAAGGAACTGAAACAGTCAATTAGGAAACTTAAAGATGCAATGGAAAGTATCAGCAACAGGTTAGACCATGAATATAAAAAGGATATAGCAGAGCTGAAGGAACTGAAACAGTCAATTAGGGAACTTAAAGATGCAATGGAAAGTATCTGCAACAGGTTAGACCATGCAAAAGAAAGAATTTCAGAGGTAGAAGACAAAGTTCTTGAGATAACTCAGATAGTAAAAGAGGCAGAAAAGAAGAGAGAGAAAGCAGAACGTTCACTGTCAGAATTATGGGACTTTATGAAGTGTTCCAACATACGAGTTATAGGAATCCCAGAAGGGGAAGAAGAATGCCCCAGAGGAATGGAAGCCATACTAGAGAATATTATAAAAGAAAATTTCCCAAATATCACCAAAGATTCTGACACACTGCTTTCAGAGGGATATCGGACCCCAGGTCGCCTCAACTCTAACAGAGATTCTCCAAGACACATTGTGATGAACCTGTCCAAAGTCAAGACAAAAGAAAAGATTCTGCAAGCTGCCAGGAGTAAGCGCCAGTTGACCTACAGGGGCAAATCCATCAGAGTGACAGCAGACTTCTCTAATGAAACTTTCCAAGCAAGAAGACAATGGTCATCTACCTTTAATCTACTTAAACAGAACAATTTCCAGCCGAGAATTCTGTACCCTGCTAAGCTAAGCTTCAAAATTGACGGAAATATCAAATCATTTATGGATTTAGCAAACATTAAGAAAATTCGCCACAACAAGACCAGCTCTACAGGAAATACTTCAACCTGTTCTGCACACTGACCACCACAATGGATCAGCAGTAAAGTAAGAACTCAGAAATTAAAGGACAGAACCTAACCTCCACACTGATGCAAAAGATAAAACTAAGCAATGGACTCTCACAAAATAAGACGAATAGAATACTACCATACTTATCAATTATCTCAATAAATGTTAATGGCTTGAATTCCACACTGAAGAGACATAGATTGGCTGACTGGATTAAAAAACACAAGCCATCCATTTGCTGTCTGCAAGAAACACACCTGGCTTCAAAAGACAAAGCTCCGAATCAAGGGTTGGAAGACAATTTTTCAGGCAAATGGAATTCAGAAGAAAAGAGGAGTTGCGATCTTATTTTCAGATACATGTGGATTTAAAGCAACTAAAGTCAAAAAAGACAAAGATGGTCACTTTATCTTGGTCAAGGGAAAAATACAACAAGAAGATGTTTCAATTCTAAATATTTATGCACCCACTTTAAATGCTCCCAGATTCTTGAAACAGACCTTACTCAGTCTGAGCAATATGGTATCTGATAATACCATCATAACAGGGGACGTTAACACTCCTCTTACAGAGCTGGACAGATCCTCTAAACAGAAATTAAACAAAGATATAAGAGATTTAAATGAGACCCTAGAACAACTGTGCTTGATAGACGCATAGAGAACACTCCATCCCAAAGATAAAGAATATACATTCTTCTCATCACCGCATGGAACATTCTCCAAAATTGATCATATCCTGGGACACAAAACAAATATCAACAGAATCAAAAGAATTGAAATTTTACCTTGTATCTTCTCAGACCATAAGGCACTAAAGGTGGAACTCAACTCTAACAAAAACGCTCCACCCCACCCAAAGGCATGGAAATTAAACAATCTTCTGTTGAATAACAGATGGGTGCAGGAAGAAATAAAACAGGAAATCATTAACTTCCTTGAGCATAACAACAATGAAGACACAAGCTACCAAAACCTGTGGGATACTGCAACAGAAGTTTTGAGAGGAAAATTCATCGCTTTAGATGCCTACAGTCGAAAAACAGAAAGAGAGCACATCAACAATCTCACAAGCCATCTTATGGAATTGGAAAAAGGAGAACAATTGAGGCCTAAACTCAGTAGAAGAAAAGAAATATCCAAAATCAAATCAGAGATCAATGAAATTGAAAACAAAAGAATCATTCAGAAAATTAATGAAACAAGGAGTTGGGTTTTTGAAAAAATAAATAAAATAGATAAACCATTGGCCAGACTAATGAGAAATAGAAAAGTAAAATCTCTAGTAACCTCAATCAGAAATGATAAAGGGGAAATAACAACTGATTCCACAGAGATACAAGAGATCATCTCTGAATACTACCAGAAACTCTATGCCCAGAAATTTGACAATGTGAAGGAAATGGATCAATATTTGGAATCACACCCTCTCCCTAGACTTAGCCAGGAAGAAATAGAGCTCCTGAACAGACCAATTTCAAGCACTGAGATCAAAGAAACAATAAAAAATCTTCCAACCAAAAAATGCCCTGGTCCAGATGGCTTCACTCCAGAATTCTATCAAACCTTCAAGGAAGAGCTTATTCCTGTACTGCAGAAATTATTCCAAAAAATTGAGGAAGAAGGAATCTTCCCCAACACATTCTATGAAGCAAACATCACCCTGATACCAAAACCAGGAAAAGACCCAAACAAAAAGGAGAATTTCAGACCAATCTCACTCATGAATATAGATGCAAAAATTCTCAACAAAATCCTAGCCAATAGATTACAGCTTATCATCAAAAAAGTCATTCATCATGATCAAGTAGGCTTCATTCCAGGGATGCAAGGCTGGTTTAACATACGCAAGTCCATAAACGTTATCCACCATATTAACAGAGGCAAAAATAAAGATCACATGATCCTCTCAATAGATGCAGAAAAAGCATTTGATAAAATCCAGCATCCTTTTCTAATTAGAACACTGAAGAGTATAGGCATAGGTGGCACATTTCTAAAACTGATTGAAGCTATCTATGACAAACCCACAGCTAGTATTTTACTGAACAGAGTAAAACTGAAAGCTTTTCCTCTTAGAACTGGAACCAGACAAGGTTGTCCTCTGTCACCTTTACTATTCAACATGGTGCTGGAAGTTCTAGCCAATACAATTAGGCAAGACAAGGAAATAAAGGGAATCCAAATGGGAGCAGAGGAGGTCAAACTCTCCCTCTTTGCTGACGACATGATTTTATACTTAGAGAACCCCAAAGACTCAACCACAAGACTCCTAGAAGTCATCAAAAAATGCAGTAATGTTTCAGGATATAAAATCAATGTCCACAAGTCAGTAGCCTTTGTATACACCAATAACAGTCAAGATGAGAAGCTAATTAAGGACATAACTCCCTTCACCATAGTCTCAAAGAAAATGAAATACCTAGGAATATACCTAACGAAGGAGGTGAAGGACCTCTATAAAGAAAACTATGAAATCCTCAGAAAGGAAATAGCAGAGGATATTAACAAATGGAAGAACATACCATGCTCATGGATGGGAAGAATCAACATTGTTAAAATGTCTATACTTCCCAAAGCAATCTACCTATTCAATGCCATTCCTATCAAAATACCAACATCTTACTTTCAAGATTTGGAGAAAATGATTCTACGTTTTATATGGAACCAGAAAAAACCCCGTATAGCTAAGGCAGTTCTTAGTAATAAAAATAAAGCTGGGGGCATCAGCATACCAGATTTTAGTCTGTACTACAAAGCCATAGTGCTCAAGACAGCATGGTACTGGCACAAAAACAGAGACACAGACACTTGGAATCAAATTGAAAACCAAGAAATGAAACTAACATCTTACAACCACCTAATCTTCGATAAACCAAACAAGAACATACCTTGGGGGAAAGACTCCCTATTCAATAAATGGTGTTGAGAGAACTGGATGTCTACATGTAAAAGACTGAAACTGGACCCACACCTTTCCCCACTCACAAAAATTGATTCAAGATGGATAAAGGACTTAGATTTAAGGCATGAAACAATAAAAATCCTCAAAGAAGGCATAGGAAAAACACTGGATGATATTGGCCTGGGGAAAGACTTCATGAAGAAGACTGCCATGGCAATTGCAACAACAACAAAAATAAACAAATGGGACTTCATTAAACTGAAAAGCTTCTGTACAGCTAAGGAGACAATAACCAAAGCAAAGAGACAACCTACACAATGGGAAAGGATATTTGCATATTTTCAATAAGACAAAAGCTTGATAACTAAGATCTATGGAGAACTCAAATTAATCCACATGAAAAAAGCCAACAATCCCATATATCAATGGGCAACAAACATGAATAGAACCTTCAATAAAGATGACAGACGAATGGCTAACAAACACATGAAAAAATGTTCATCATCTCTATATATTAGAGAAATGCAAATCAAAACAATCCTGAGATATCATCTAACCCCAGTGAGAATGGCCCACATCACAAAATCTCAAAACTGCAGATGTTGGCATGGATGTGGAGAGAAGGGAACACTTTTACACTGCTGGTGGGACTGCAAACTAGTACAACCTTTCTGGAAGGAAGTATGGAGAAACCTCAAAGGACTCAAGCTAGACCTCCCATTTGATCCTGCAATCCCATTACTGGGCATCTACTCAGAAGGAAAAAAATCCTTCTATCATAAGGACACTTGTACTAGACTGTTTATTGCAGCTCAATTTACAATCGCCAAAATGTGGAAACAGCCTAAATGCCCACCAACCCAGGAATGGATTAACAAACTGTGGTATATGTATACCATGGAATACTATTCAGCTATTAAAAAAAATAGAGACTTTACATCCTTCGTATTAACCTGGATGGACGTGGAAGACATTATTCTTAGTAAAGCATCACAAGAATGGAGAAGCATGAATCCTATGTACTCAATTTTGATATGAGGACAATTAATGACAATTAAGGTTATGGGTGGGGAGGAAAAGCAGAAAGAGGGACAGAGGGAGGGGGTGGGGCCTTGGTGTGTGTCACACTTTATGGGGGCAGGACATGATTGCAAGAGGGACTTTGCCTAACAATTGCATCAATGTAACCTGGCTTATTGTACCCTCAGTGAATCCCCAACAATAAAAAAAAGAAAAAAAAAAGAGAATAGAAAGCAAGGAAATGGACACAGGAAGCATATACAATTCTTTATTTTTTTTTTTTTTGTGGTTTTTTTTTTTTTGGCCGGTGCTGGGTTTGAACCCGCCACCTCCGGCATATGGGACTGGCGCCCTACTCACTGAGCCACAAGCGCCACCCGCATATACAATTCTTTTACAAGATGGGATATTATTTGGGTCAATGGAAAGAAAGGCATTTTAGAGAGAAAAAATATGTTTATTACAACGTGAGGACAGAAATGAACTTGGCTTGTTCTCATGACAGCAAGAAAACTTACCTAATTCAAGGAAGGGGAGCATGTTAGGCAATAGTAGGAAATAAGACAGGTATAGTAGAGCCAGTTTATGAGCAGCCTGAAAGCCAGGAAGAGGTGTTTAGACTTGATGTAGTAGAGTCATGACAGAGTCATGACATATTTTTGATTAGGGAAGTGATATGATAAAAGTTATATTTAAAGAAGATTAGATGGCAGTGGTATGCAGGACAGAGCAGGAGGATGTGGGAAAGCCTAAAGGCTGTGGTTGTAATTCAAATAAGAGAGAATAAAAGTCTGGACTCGAGTTTTGGCAATAAGAACAGACTGGAAAGGAAAGGCTTGGGGGAATTCTGATACCTGACTAAATAAGGAGAATGCAGGAGAGCAATTTCAAGACTCTGAACTTAAGACAATGAGATAAAGGTAATGCTGACAGTCAAGGAAACTGGGTAGGAAAACTTGTGTGTGTTGAAGAAGGAGAGCAGTAGTCAAAAAAAGATGGGCATATTAGATTTGACATGTTATTAGGACATCAAAGTGGAAATGCCCAATTAAAGGCTAAAGATATAGAACTGGAGCTCTTGGGCACGGTCAAGACTCAGATAAGACATTTGGAAGTCAATAGCATACATGTGATCCTCAAAGCCCTGAGAAAGGAACCCAAGCCTATAGAGATGGAAGAGCATATGGTCAAAGACCTTGGGAATGCTGGGGATGCCTACAATTTGAGGAGGAAGGAGGAACAAAAGCAAAAGCAAGAAACAGATAATGGGTCCAACAGATGGAAAGAGAATAAAAACAGGATAATATCAGGGAAATAAGAAGGATCGCTTCACAGCCTTTGGGCTAAGATCATGTGTGGAGAAATAAATGTTTTTAAATGAGTAAATTAGTTAACATTGTAAGGTAGATTAGAATAATGAAAAAGGGGGCGGTGCTGTGGCTCGAAGGAGTAGGGCGCTGGCCCCATATGCCGGAGGTGGCAGGTTCAAAACCCAGGCCCAGCCAAAAACTGCAAAAAAAAAAAAAAAAGAAAAATTACGTTAAGAATAATGAAAAAGGAACAAAGACTGTGAGATATTTTAGGATCATTATTTATTTGAAGAGACTATTTAGAAAAGTGAAAGTGGGGGAAGAAGCCAGCTTTCTGCATGGAAAAATGGCTAAGGAGGGGGATAGTAAATAGAAATCATTTTGTGAGAAATTCAGCAAGGAAAGGCAGGAAACAGGACAGTAGAGGGATAATCAGGATCATTTGAAGGTTTTTTTCTATGTTATGTTTAGACCAGCTTCATTCAGTTTTTTCTCCTCTTCTACTCTGAGAATTTCAAAGTCCTACTTTGTTGTTTTGGGGTTTTTGAGACAGAGTCTCACTTTCTTGCCGCCAGTAGAGTGCTGTGCCGTCATAGCTTACAGCAGCCACAAACTCTTGGGCTCAAACAATCCTCTTGCCTCAGCCTCCCAAGTAGCTGGGACTACAGGTGCCCACCACAATGCCCAACTATTTTTTTTTCCAGCTATTTTTTTTTACAGATGGAGTCTTGCTGTCGCTCAGGCTGTTCTCAAACTCTTGAGCTCAGGTGATCTACCCACCTTGGCCTCCCAGATTGCTAGGATTATAGGCATGAGCCACCTCATCCAGCCCCTCAAAGACCTACTTTTTAACAAAGTCAGAATTATGACACAAAGCATCCAAAAGCAAGTAGAAGAATTTCATTTCTCTCTGTGTGTTCTTATAAATTAATAGGAAAGTATATATATTGACTTTCAAACCATCTTTCACTTTTTTTGTTATTGTTAAACTAAAACCAGAGATGTTTTGGCAAGCTCTGAAAAGAAACAGTATGAGTGAGAAATAAAAAAACATGCAAGTATATTCATATAATATCATTTATTATATTCAGTGGCCTTCTAACCAGCTGAAGTATTTTTCAAGTGGAGGACTATGAGCTAATATTCTCTTCTTGAGACTATTTTAACTTAAATTCTTTTTTTTTGTAGAGACAGAGTCTTATTTTATTGCCCTCGGTAGAGTGCCATGGCATCACACTGCTCACAGCAACCTGCAACTCCTGGGCTTACGCGATTCTCCTGCCTCAGCCTCCCAAGCAGCTGGGACTACTGGTGCCTGCCAAATGCCCAGCTATTTTTTTGTTGCAGTTCGGCCAGGGCTGGTTTTGAACCCATCATCCTCAGTATATGCGGCCAGCGCCCTACCCACTGAGCCACAGGCGCTGCCTTTTTTTTTTTTGAGATAGAGTCTCACTATGTCACCCTCAGGAGAGTATTGTGGTGTCACAGCTCACAGCAACCTCAAAATCCTGGGCTTAAGCGATTTTCTTGCCTCAGCCTCCCAAGTAGCTGGGACTACAGGCACCTGCCACAACGTCCGGCTATTTTTTTGTTGTAGTTGTTATTGTTGTTTGGCAGGCCTGGGCTGGGTTCAAACCCACCAGCCCTGGTGTATGTGGCCGGCACCCTAGCCACTGAGCTACAAGCGCCGAGCCATTAACTTAAATTCTTAAACACAGTTTTGTAGTATTTTTATGATACTATGAATAGTTTTGTATTTAAATTCTTAAGCAATACTCTACCAATTCTCAGGAATCCTATATGAGGCAAGTAACATAATTTTTACTCTTCAGACCAAAATGCTTCAGGAAAAAAAATGCATTGCTTGTCATAAACTAACTCTTGACATATTTATATTTTTAGAAATGTATGTATTTACTGACTTCCAGATAAAGATGACAGATTGACATACACATTTATTTAGTTTTCTACCCAAAGCCCTCTAGAATGACATTAAAGAGATTTATTTAAAAGTCAAAGATTGAAAAGGGCAGAAAGAATAAAAGGGAGAATAGCAGCAATGAAATTTTATTTATTTATTTAATTCTTTTTCACTGCTCACATTTCTTAAGAGCAGTGAAATTTTTGACCTGAAAAACCTAAACCAGCAGTGGACCAAACCAAGGACCAACTAAATGTATATCATTCTAAAGAATTTCCAGTATCAGGAACTTTTGGAGAAAGGATAAAGATGGTGGGTAGAGAAGCTAAAACAAGGAAGATCTATTGAAAGATATTTATGAAGCAGCTGGAATCCTCAGATCCTTTCCCCACCTAAGTAGGCCCAAATGTGTTCCTCTCCCTTCCTGGGATAAAATATTGGGAGATCTAGAAAGAAAAGAACAGAGAAATCTGATGGTACATAATTTTCATCACAGAAATAATTCAAGAAAATTTCCCAGAGTGAAGGAGTATCTGAGTTACCAGTTTGAAACAGGCCACTGAGTTCCTAGCACAAATAATGGATAAAAACAGACCTACATTAAGGCACACCATTATGAAATTTCAGAACCTTGAGGAAAAAGCTTCCAGATAGGAGAAAACAGATAATGCACAAAAACTCAGAATCAGAAATTCTCAACAGCAACACTGGATGATAGAAGAGAGAGGAACGATGGTTCAAAAATTAACATGAAAAATAATTGTCCTCCTTAATTTTAATTTTCACCTAGACTCTCAATTAAGTATAAGGGTAGAATAATGTTATTTTTAGGGCATGTAAGATCTCAATAACTTACCTTCCATGCAATCCTTTCTAAGGAAGTTACCAGAGGATATGCTCCACCAAAATGAGAGGGGAAACCAAGAATAAGGAACAAGAGCTCTAACACAGGAGAAGAGCAAAGAATTCCCTTGAAGTTTGTGGAGGAAGATTCCAGGATAAGAGCCCAATACCAGACAGAGAGATTTAGTCAAAGGTGAAAAGTTACAGAAGACATTTTTCACTGAGGATGAAATTGTTATTTGTGAAATAAATGAGAGGCAATTTAGACTACCATTTTCCATTAAAACTTTCTGTGATGATGGAAATGTTCTGTATTAGTACCAATACAGTCACCATTAGCCAGTGCACTTGAAATGTAGCTAATGTGACTGAGAAACTGAACTTATCATTTATTTTAATTAAAATTAATTTATTTTGGCTCGGGTCCCGTAGCACAGTGGTTACAGTGCCAGCCACATACACTGAGGCTGGAGGGTTCCAACCCGGCCTGGGCCAGCTAAACAACAATGACAACTGTAACAAAAAATAGCTGGGTGTTGTGGTGGGCACCTGTAGTCCCAGGTACTTGGGAGGCTGAGGCAAGAGAATCGCGTAAGCCTAAGAGTTTGAGGTTGCTGTGAGCTGTGATGCCACAGCACTCTTCCGGGCGACAGTAAGACTCTGTCTCAAAAAAAAGAAATAATAATAATTTATTTTAATTTTTGAGCAGTGCAGATTTAGATAATCAGGACTAAATTTGAAGTTCAATTAGGAATAAGTAAGGAGAAAACAAAGAAAAGGAAAAACAATTACTAACTGTAGGGAAAACAAAAAACTGTACCAGAAAGGAAAAGCAGTCATAGCTTACTACATGACTCAGATTGTTAGGTGTTTTGTTTTACTTTTTCCTTCATTTATCAAAAAAGTACAAATATGTTTTCCAGGTTAATAATTTTTTTGTCTAATATTTGTTTTGTTTGAGACAGTCTTGTTCTGTCAACCCTGTCAAGAATGTGGTGGCATGACCATGGCTCTGGAATCTGGAACTCCTGGGCTCAAGTGATCTTCCTATCTTAGTTTCCAAGTTACTAAGACCACAGGTACTAGTCTTATTATGTTGCCCAGGTTGGTCTCAAACTCCCAGCTAAAAGCAATCATCTGCCTTGGCCTCCCAAAGTGCTGGGATTATAGACATGAACCACCACACTCAGCCTAATATGTTTCTAAAGGGCTATCAGGTGTCCTCAAACTTTTTAAACGGGGCCAGTTCATTGTCCCTCAGACCAGTGGAGGGCTGGACTATAGTTAAAAAAAAAACGAAACTATGAACAAATTCCTATGCACACTGCACATTTCTTATTTTGAAGTAAAAAAACAAAACGGGAACAAATACAATCACACCGTCTCATGTGGCCTGCGGGCCGCAGTTTGAGGACCCCTGGGCTACATAATGCTTTATGTTAATTTACTTAATCCTTCATTAAAGGACATTTAGGTTGTCCTTCAATTGGGGACAATTATAAATAGGACTTTAATAATTAACATTGTGGATCACTGCTTTTTAAAATTCAACTTATAATAAGACAAAATTTACATGCAATAAAATGTACGAAATATATCCATTTTAAGTGTATATTTCTTTGTATTTAGATAAATGTATACATCCTTGTAACCATTACCAAATCAAGATACAGAACATTCCATCACCCTAAAAAGTTCCCTTATGCTTCATTGCACTAAATCCCCCCACCAGGTAAACACCTATTTGTTTCCTCTCATTGTAGAAGTAGTTTGCTGCTTCTAAAATTTTATGTGAATGAAATTATACAGTATTTACTCTTTTGTGTTTGACTTTTTCCTGACACTTATTATTTATTTTTAAAAGACACAGATCCAATGACTTTTAAAAATATATTCACATTTTTGCATGTATTGGTTGTCTGTTCTTTTTTATTGCTAGTAATAATTCATGGTACAAAGGTACCACAATTTGCTGATTCTTCAACCTTTTGATGGACATGTGGGTTGATTTCAATTTGGAATTGTTATATAAACAAGTACAAGTACAAGTATTTTTGTATTTTTTCTTTTTGAGACAGTCTCACTTTGTCGCCCTTGAGAGAGTGCCATGGCGTCATAGCTCACAGCAACCTCGGACTCTTGGGCTTACGGGAGTCTCTTGCCTCAGTCTCCCAAGTAGCTGGGACTACAGGTGCCTGCCATAATGCCCGGCTTTTTTTTTTTTTTTATAGAGATGGGGTCTCGCTCTGGCTCAGTCTGGTCTCGAACTCCTGAGCACAGGGCAATCCACCCACCTCGGCCTCCCAGAGTGCTAGGATTACAAGCGTGAGCCACCATGCCAGGCTAAGTACAAGTATTTTTGTGACTGTATGTTTTCATTTCCCTTGGGTAAAGGAGTGAAAATTGCAGAATCATATAGTAAGTGTATGTTTAGGTTTACAGGAAATTGATAAAATATTTTCCAAAGTAATTATACCATTCTACATACCCATCACCACACACACCCACTAGTGTATGAGAATCCCAAAACTTTACTTCCTTGATGACATTTGGTAATGTCAATATTTTTTATTTTAGTCATTCTAGCAATGCAGGTTAGTATATCATTTGGTTTTGACTTGTGTTTCCCTCATGAATAATGACACTGAACATCTTTTTCATGAACTTTTTTGGCCATTGATACTTATTTTTGTTGAGATGTCTTCAAATTCTTGATGTTTTAAAACATGAGGATGTCAGCTAGGCACCTGTAGGTTAGTGGTTAGGGTACCAGCCACCTACATGGGTTCAAATCTGGCCTAGGCCTGCTAAACAACAATGACAACAACAAGAACAACAACAAAAATAGCCGAGTGTTGTGGCAGGCACCTGTAGTCCCAGCTACTTGGGAGGCTGAGGCAAAAGAATCCCTTAAGCCCAAGATTGAGGTTGCTGTGAGCTGTGATGCCACAGCACTCTACCAAGGGCAACATAGTGAGACTCTGTCTCAAAAAAAAAGATTATCTTTTAACTTGGTAACTTTAATTATATATGTATGGATCTTCTTCTGAACACTTCATTCTATTCCACTGATCTATAAGTCTATCCTTACTTCAATGTCACATTTTATTTATTGTACTTTTATCATCTTGAAATCTGATAGAGTAAGTTCTCAAACTTTTTTTTTAATTTAATGATTTTTCTAGGTCCTGTGCATTTCCTCTTAAATTTTAGAATCAACTTGTCAATTCCTATAAAAATAGGTTAGGGCATATTTTTATAGAAATTGACAAATTGGGTGGCACCCATAGCTCACTGGGTAAGGGTGCCAGCTACATACACCAAGGTTGGTGGGTTTGAACCCAGCCTGCGCCTGCTAAACAACAACTGCAACAAAAAAATAGCCGGGCATTGTGGTAAGCACCTATAGTCCTAGCTACTCGGGAGGCTGAGGCAAGAGAATCACTTAAGTCCAAGAGTTAGAGGTTGCTGGAGCTGTGACGCCACAGCACTCTACCAAGAGTGACATAGTGAGCCTCTGTCTCAAAAACAGAAGTGGAAAAAAAAAAAAAAAAAAAGAAATTGACAAATTGATTCTAATGCCTGTAATCCAAGCACTCTGACAGGATGAGGCAGGTGGACCAGATCATCTGAGCTCAGGAGTTCCAGACCAGCCTAAGCAAAGCGAGACCCTGACTCTACTAAAAATAGAAAAACTAGCTAGGCATTGTGGCAGGCACCTATAGTTCCAGCTACTCAGGACGTTCAGGCGAGAGGATCACTTGAGCCCAAGAATTTGGGGTTGCTGTGAGCTATGACTCCACAGCATTCTCCCCAGGGTGATTGAGACTGTCTCAAAAAAATTTTTTTTTCTATAAAAATAAAAACACTGCCAAGTTTTGACTAGAATCGCACTCAACGTTTAGATTGATTTGGAGGAAAATGACATCTTAATTGAAACTTCAATCCAGGAATATGACAAATATGTATTTATTTAGGTCTCCTTTAATTTTTCTTGCAATGTTTTATAGTTTTCATTACACATATCTTGGCATATGTCTTATTAATTTGGCCCTAAATATTTCATGAATTTTTAGGCTATTATAGATATTTTAAAGTTTCATTTCTAATTTTTCATTGATAGTATAAAGAAATAAAATAAATATCTATGTATTGATATTGTATCCTATGACCTTGCTAAATTCATAGTACTGGTAGTGTCTTCCTTATAGATTCCAAAGGAATTCAGTTTTACTTCTTCTTTTCTAACCTACATGCCTCTTATTTGTTACTCTTACTCTAATTCATTGATCGGGCCACTGGTATAATGTTGACTAGAAGTAAGAAGAGTCTTTTTTTTTTTTTTTTTTTTGAGACAGAGTCTCACTAAGTCACTCTTGGTAGAGTGCTATGGCCTCACAGCTCACAACAACCTCAAACTCTTGGGCTTAACTTATTCTCTTCCCTCAGCCTCCCAAGTAGCTGGGAATACAGGCTCCTGCCACAATGCATAGCTATTTTTGTTTGTTGCAGTTGTCATTGTTGTTTAGCTGGCCTGGGCTGGGTTCGAACCTGCCAGCCTCGGGGTATGTGGCCGGTGCCGTAACCACTGTGCTTTGGGCGCCGAGCCTGCTTGACATTCTTGTCCCACAAGTCAATGAGGCATTATTGGTTTTGTTTGTTTTCTCACTATCCTTCAATGTAAATAGTTTCTATTGCTCTATCTTCAAGTTCACTGATCTATTCTTTTGTAGCTACTAATCTGCTGCTAAACCCATACAGTGGTATTTTTAAGTTTCAAATATGGTATTTTTCAATGTAGGGTCTATTTAACCCATTTTAACAACATTCCATTATTCTCATTATATTCATGTTTTCCTTTAAATCTTTGAGTGTATCATAATAGCTTTCTTCCCCAGCATATACATAATAAAAATATAAACTAGTTACATCAACCCCAAAACATCCCCATGCCACTTTCTAGATAAACCTCATTTCCAGGTAACTACTGATGTATTTTCTGTCCTTACTGTTTTGCCTTTGCAAAAATATTGTAAAAGAGATCAATTTCCCACATTTCAATGTATCAAGCTCCACAGATCTGCTTCCCAGAAAAATAGGTAAAAACCATTTAAAAATTAAAGTCTCCAGTATGTCTAAAGACATACAGCAGGTGAAAAAGCCTCTATTCAAAAGTATCTACCAAAATTTGTTAAGAACAAGAAAAGTTAGTGGTATTTGAACTAAGACCATTCCCTCTGCTCTCCCAGTTCAGTGATGCTCCACACCATTCCACTATATGCTGGTGTAGCTGGGAACACAAATTTTCTTCTCTCACAAGCTCTCACTCTGAGAACTCTCTCCATGGGAAAAGAAAGACATTAAGCATTTTTCATCTTGGCCCTTGCTATTGTTGAGGCTGAATTCCATTAGCCATGAAGTGGGAGCTCCTTTTATCCACCTAGTCCCCACTGATGAGATGAAGGTTCTACCTTGGGTATAGCACCAATGAGAATTCTATGACCCAATCACTCATACTCTGACTTGTAAAGCAACTGCTCCACAGCGGAAGAAGCAAGCTGAGAAGACCCAAGTCTACTGTCCCCCTCTACTTATCATTCAGCTCCTAAAGCAGCAATGCCACTCAGAAAGAAGCATGCCATGTTCCATCTCTAGATCTAAGCCTGGAGAATTTTCCAAGGGGGGAGAAGCTGGGAATAAAACAGCTCCTAATTTCTTTCCAAGGACAGTGACTTTATTATAATAGGAGCATGGAGAAGTTCAAGGCTAATCAGGTGCTTAAATACAGAGGAGGTTGCATTGAAAGCAATTTAGAGAAGATTGACAGATTCTTTAGAAATATATGTTAAACTTTAGGCTGACTAGTTTGCAGGAAAGAATCAGGAAGTAGATAAAGGGGAGAAGCCTTCTTGGGGTCAGAAAAAATTTCAAACACTGGAATCTCAGAAACTATCCTTTCAAAGAAACTCAAATTGGGCTGGACTAGACTGTAGAGTAATCATACCTGGGGAACTATTTAGAACAACAGAGCAATCATCAGCAATTCCCTGAGCTTAATAACTGGATGTAGTCAGGTAAAGAGATAGTCAATGAAAGCCTGGATAAAACTACCACTATCCTGGGATAATGTAGGCATAACCAAGGCTGCATTGAGTAGAAAAGAGAGTACAAAAGAGATTACAGTCAGCATCATAGTAAAAATGCTGAAAACCAAAGACAAGGAGAAAATTTTAAAAACGATAAAAAATGACTCATCACTGATAAGATAACTCCAAAAAGGCAAATAGTTGGATTCCCAGCAGAATTAGTGGAGGCCAGTTAGGGAGTGAGACTACATATTCAGAGTGCTCAAATTGAAAACAAACAAACAAACAAAAACCCATTGTCAACCAAGAGTCCTTTATCCAGCAAAGCTACTTAAAAAAAAAAAAAAGTAAAATAAAAACATTCCCAGAAAAACAAAAATGAAGAGAATTAGTTGAAAGCAATCTGAAATACTATAAGAAATACTAAAAGAAATTCATCATGCTGAAAGCAAGGATCCCAGACAATAATTCAAATTAACATGAGAAAACAAAGAGCACCAGTAAAACAGCTCTTGTAACACAATTATAAAAAGTAATGTAAATGCATATTATTCTTCTTTCTTCTCTTACATGAATTTTATACAATAAATTATTATATATAAAATAATATGCATATGATGTATTATTTGAAGTAAAACATAAAGAAATGTAACATGTTTGCTAATAACAGCACAAAGAACATGCGAGAACGTTGTACTGCGTTTAAGAAAATGGCTAGAGATAGCAAAGTAATAATTATAATAACGATTGTTGTAACATTAACAGATATAATGTGAATAACAATTATACCCCCAAAAAGGAGACAAAGGACTAGAGCTATTATTGGATGAAGAGGGTCTGGCTGCCTGTCACTGTCAGCCATTATGCAGAGATAGGAATAAGTCTACCAAATTTTCGTCAGAAGGCCAGTGATTCTGGAGAACAGTGAGAGTAGCATCTCCAAGACTGTTCTGTTCTACCATTTCCAAAATGACAGTTTTATATATGAAAGTTCAAAGTAAAAACCATGTTAATCTTTATCTTAAATAATAATAATCAACATAACCCACAATCCAAAACAGCATTGCAATTCAAAAGTTAATCTCCTAAATTGATCCTTCTAAACTACTCAAAATAGGCATCTTTAGGGTCGGAGCTAAATTCACAAAACAAGAAGAATGGGAGATAGGAGGTAACGGTCACTTAAGACCTAACTCAACCATACCTGCTGTATCATGTTGGCCCTAGTCTAACTTACTCCATCTTATTTTCACCACATGTGCTCTTAGAGCTATAAAAGAGTAACATTCCGGGCGGCGCCTGTGGCTCAGTCAGTAAGGCACCGGCCCCATATACAGAGGGTGGTGGGTTCAAGCCCAGCCCCGGATGAAACAAACAAACAAAAAAAAAATAGCTGAGCGTTGTGGCGGGCACCTGTAGTCCCAGCTACTCGGGAGGCTGAGACAAGAGAATTGCTTAGGCCCAGGAGTTGGAGGTTGCTGTGAGCTGTGTGATGCCATGGCACTCTACCGAGGGCCATAAAGTGAGACTCTGTCTCTACAAAAAAAAAAAAAAAAAAGAGTAACATTCCATGACTCACTGGAATTAAACTAGTGAAATCTGAAGCTGATTCTGATGAGTTATGATGTAAATGATAACTCCTAAAGCAATCATTCAATTAAAAAAAATTAAAATATAATGAAAAAAATCATTAAAGAAATTTAAATGATTCATTTACTTGATGCAAAGGAAAACAGTAAAGGAGGATTAGAGGAGGTACAACAAAAGAATATGAAACACATAGAAAATAAAAAGTAGCCAGGCACAGTGGCTCACACCTGTAATCCTAGCACTCTGGGAGGCCGAGGCCAGCAGATTGCTTGAGCTCAAGCTCACCAGTTCAAGACTAGCCTGAGTAAGAGCAAGACCCATCTCTAAAAATAGCCAGGTGTTGTGGTGGTCTACTCAGGAGGCCGAGGCAAGGGAATACTTAAGCCCAAGAGTTTCAGGTTGTTGTGAGCTATGATGCCACGGCACTCTACCAAAGGGTGACAAAGTGAAACTCTGTCTCCAAAAAAATAAGTAAAATGTCACTATATCAATAATGACATTAAATGTGAATAGGCAAAATAAACTAATCAAAAAGCAGACATCATAAATAGAGATAATGAGGGACATTTTGTGATGATAAAAGGATCAATCCATTGAGAAGACAAAAATGAATACATGCACCTAATGTCAGAACACAAAAATATATGAAGAAATAATAGCAATCAAGATAGAAACAGACAGCTCAACAATAATAGTTGGAAACTTCAATACTCTAATTTCAGTAATGAATGGGAAAACTAAGCAAATTAACCAGTAAATAGTTCATCCGAACCACAGTCTAAACCAACCAGATCTAACAGACATCTATAGAACACTAAACCCATAATACCAGAATATACATTTTTTCAATTGCTTATGGAACATTCTCTAGCATAACCCATCTATTAAGGCATAAAATAAGACTCAATAAATTAAAAAGGATAGAAATAATAAAAAGTATGTTCTCTAGTCTGGGTGTGGTGGCTCATGCCTATAATCCTAGCACTCTGGGAGGCTGAGGCGGGTGGATTATCTCACAGGTTTGAGACCAGCTTGAGCCAGAGCGAGACCCCATCTCTAAAACTGGCCAGGTACTGTGACAGGTGCCTATAGTCCCAACTATTTGGAAGGATGAGGCAAGAAAATTGCTTAATCCCAAGAGTTTGAGGTTGCTGTGAACTAAGACACCACAGCACTCTACTCAGGGTGACAAAGTGAGACTCTATCTCAAAAAAAAAAAAAAAAAAAAAAAGTATGTTCTCTGTCTTCACTGAAATGAAATAAAAACCAGTAAAAGAATAAAAGTTGAGAAAGTAAAAAATATGTAGAAATTAAACAACATACTCTTAAATATCCCATGGACCAAAGGATACATCAGAAAATATTCTGAGATAAGAATATGAAAACATGGAATATGGATAGGAAAATGAAGACACAGTATAACAAAATATAGCTCTGCTAAAGCAGTGCTTAGAGAAATTTACAACTGTTAAGGACAATATTAAGAAAGAAGATCTTAAATAACCCTATCTTGAAACAGTGGAAAAAGTCCAAATTAAACCTAAAACAAGCAAAAGTCCAAATTAAACCTAAAACAAGCACAAGGAAGGAAATAAAGATTAGAATGGAAATTTATTAAGTGGAAAATAGAAAACAATAAGAAAAATTGATGAATCCAAAAACAAATTCTTTGAAAGATTGACAAATCTTTAGCTAAGCTGACTTGGAAAATAAGTAAGAATATTAAATTTACTAGAATAAGGAATGAAAGGAACAATATCACTACATTGTAGACTTTATATGACCTTATAGAAATTAAAAGTATTATAAAGGAATACTATGAAAAATTATGTGTCAATAAATTATACATGGAAATGGAAATTTCCTAAATTACACAAATTACCAAATCCAACTCAAGAAGAAAGATAAAAATCAGAATAGATCTATAGAAAGTGAAGACATTGAATGACTAAATTTTAAAACCACTCACAAAGAAAAGCCCAGCCACAGATAGCTTCACATTTTAAGAACTCTTCATGAATTCTTCAAAGAAGCAGAAGAGTGAACACTCCCCATTTACATTATGAAGCTGGCGTTACCCTGACACCAAAACCAAAGAGAACAAAAGAAAATTATAGATCAAGAGTTTAGGATAGAGGCAAAGCAAGATGGCTGAATAAAACCTCCAGCAACCTCCCTTTGCATGAACACTAAATCCAGCAACTATCCACACAAAGAAGTACCTTCAGAAGAACCAAAAATCAGGTGGATGATCACAGTACCTGGTAACACTATTTCAAGGAAAGAGGCGCTGAAGAGGGCAGAAAAGACAGTTTTGCATTGCCCACAGCACACCTACCCCAACCCTCCCAACTCACCCCAGGGTCCCCAAAGCCCTCCAATGCCTCACCAATAAGCCCAGTGGAGAGAGAATCTATGTAACTGGGGAGGGAGAGTGAAGTGATTGTGGGACTTTGCATTGAAACTCAGGGCCATCTGGCACAGCGTAATGCAGCAGAAGGAAGAATTTTGCTGGTGCCCAGAGAGGGAGCATTTAGAACAGCCAGGTCATAAAGAAATCTTTCACTCCAAAATCTGTGTTTTGGCTAGCTCCATCACCAGCTGACAAAAAGCCTGGAGACTGTCATAAGGCAGACAGTCCACAAAACCTACAGACCTTGAGCAATTCCTATAGCTGCAGCAGCTTTGAGCCAGTGGATTTGGAGTGGACATGACCAAGTAAGACACCAGCTGTGGCAGCAAAGCCAGTTCCTCTATCACCTCCGCTTCCCACCCCACCTCCTTTTATGTAGGGAAAAGAAAGGGAAAGGTCCAGAGGACTTTGTTTTGTAACTTGAGGACCAGATTGACTGAAATAAAATAAAGTACCTTACCAGCCTACAGCGATCAAGCCTTAGTTCTTAGAAGGGATTTCTAGACCCATCCTGAGCCAGAAGGAAACATGCTACACTTAAAGAAAGGACCCAGTTCTGGTAGGATGCACCACCTGCTGACTAAGAGCTGTTAGGCTTTGAATAAATATCAGAGTAGCTAGGCAACAGTCATCATGGGCTTTGGATAAGACTGGTCTAGCTTCAGGTGTGACCTAGAGCTGGTGGCCACAAGGGAGGGTCCACATCACTCTTCCTGCAACTCCAGTAGCCCAGCACAGAGAATGAGGGAGAAGAATAAGACTTTGCCTGGGAATCGAGGGAATTCTCTCCTATCTTTCCTAAATCCACTGAGGCAGTACCACCTGGGGCACCCCCAGTGCTGAAATAGCTACAGTGACCAGAGACTTAGATCACAACACTCAATTTCCTTTGAATATCCGGAAAAGTTTCACAAGGATGGTTGGTTTAACGAAGTTCAGACTGCAAAGATTAGAACAAACACTTAACTCTTTAATGACCAGACATCAACAAACAGCCACAAGATTTAAGAACACCCAGGAAAACATGATGATACCAAACAAACTAAATAGGATATCAGTGACCAATCCTAGAGCAATAGAAATACGTGACCTTTTAACAAAGAATTCAAAATAATTCTTCTGAAGAAACTCAACAAACTTCAAGACAACACAGAGAAGGAATTCAGAAGCCTATCAGAGAAATATAGCAAATATATTGAAATAAATTTTTTTAAAAAAATCAAGCAGATATTCTGGAGCTTAAGAATTCAATTGACAAACTGATAAATGCATGAGAGTCTCTCAACAACAGTACTGATCAAGCAGAGGAAAGAACTAGTGAGCTTGAAGACAGACTATTTGAAAGAAAATATATAGCTAGAAGAGAAAAAAGAAAAAAGAATACGAATACCTACAAGATCTAGAAAATAGCACCCAAAGGGAAAATCTAAGAGTTATTGGCCTTAAAGAAGAGGTAAAGAGAAAGACTGATGTAGGTTTATATAAAGAAATAATAACAGAGAACTTTCTTAACCTAGAGAAAGTTACCAATGTACAAGTACAAGAAGGTCCTAGAACATGAACCAGATTTAACTCAAACAAGACTGCTTCCAGTCATTTAATAAGTAGTCTCCCAGAAGTCACAGATAAAGACTTTTTCAAGGGAAAAAGAAAAAAAATAAAAAACACATAAAGGAGCTCCTATAAATCTGGCAGCAAACTTCTCACTGGAAACCTCATAGGCCAAGACAGAATGGCACAGAAGTGCTAAAAAAAACAAAAACAAAAACAAAAAACCTTTACTCTAGAATATTATATCATGCAAAAACACCCTTCAAATATGAAGGAGAAACAAAGAGTTTCTCAGACAAACAAAAGCTAAAGGATTTTATCAACACCAGACCTGCCCTACAAGAAATGCTAAAAGGAGTTCTTCAATATAGAAGAAACAGACGTTAATGAACAATAAGAAATCATCTGATGGTATATAACTCACTGATAAGAGTAAATACACAAACACAAAATCCTCTGTTTTTGTAATTGTGGCACATAAACCATTTATATCTTGAGTAGGAAGATTAAAAGACAAACATCAGAAATAACTACAACTTTTTGAGAGAAAAAATGATATGGATGAAAATAATAAAAAGTTAAAAAGCTGGGTGGGGGTGGGATGAAGTTAAAGCGTAGAATTTCTGTTAGATTTCTCTTTCCTTGTTTGCTTATAAGCAGAGCTGTCATATGTTTAAGATAATTGGTTATGAAATGCTTTTTGGTAACCTCAAATTTAAAATAGGTTTAAAACAGATACACAAAAAATAAAAACCAAGAAATTAAAAACACTACCAGAGAAAATCACTTAACAAAGGAAGACAGGAGGAAGTAAGAAAAAAAGAAAGGATCATAAAACAATCAGAAATCAAATAACAAGATGACAGTAGTAAGTGCTTACCTATTAATGTGAATGGACCAAACTCTCCAGTCAAAAGACAAACAGTGGCTAAAAGGATAAAGAAAACAACAGCCAAGAACCACACTGCACCTATAAAGACACGCATAGACTGAAAATAAAGGGATGGAAAAAGATAATCCAGTAAATGGAAACCACAAAAGACCAGGAGTAGCTATACTTCCATCAGATGAAATAGATTTCAATAGAAAAAATGTTGAAAGAGACAAAGAAGAGACAAATGATATCATTATTATGTAATGGTAAAGATGTCAATTCAGCAAGAGGATATAACAATTTTAAACATATATGCACCCAACACTGGAACACCTAAATATATAAAGCAAAGATTATCAGAGAGAGACTGACTCCCAAACAATAATTGTTAGAGACCTCAACACCCACTTTCCTCACTGGATAGATCATCCAGACAGAGAATCAACAAAGCAACATTGGACTTAATTTGAACTATGAACCAAATGGACCTACTAGATATTTACAGAACATTTCATTCAACAGCTGAAGAATATATATTATTCTCAACTTCATAGATCATTCTCAAGGATAGACCATTTATTAACCCACAAAACAAGTCTTAAGAAATTCAAAAAACCTGAAATCATACCAAGTATTTTCTCTGACCACAATGGAACAAAAGTGGAAATCAATAACAAGAGGAACTTTGGAAAACATACAAACACTGGAAACTAAACAATATGCTCCTGAATGAACAATGGTCCATGAAGAGATTCAGAAGGAAATTTAAAAATTCCTTAAAAGACTGAGTATAGTGGCTCACACCTGTAATCCTAGAACTCTTGGAGGCTGAAGTGGGTGGATTGCTTGAGCTCAGGAGTACAAGACCAGCCTGAGCAAAAGTGAGACCCACCTCTACAAAAAGTAGAAAAACTAGCCGGGTGTTGTGGCAGGCACCTGTAGTCCCAGCTACTTGCGTGGCTGAGGCAAGGGAATTGCTTCAACCCAGGAGTTGGAGGTTGCTGTGAGCTGTGATGCCACAGCACTCTACCCAGGGCAACAGAGTGAGACTGTCTAAAAAAAAAAAAAAAAATTGGGGTGGTGCCTGTGGCTCAAGGAGAGGGCGCAGGCCCCATATACTGGAGGTGGTAGGTTCAAACCCAGCCCAAGCCAAAAACTGCAAAAAAACAAAAATTCCTTGAAACAAATGTCAATGAAAACACAACATATTAAAACTTATGGGTTACAGAAAAAAGCAGTAATAAGAGGAATGTTTATAGCAAAAAGTGCCCAGATCAAAAAAGTAGAAAAGCTTCACATAAACAACCTAATGATGCATCTCAAAGAACTAGAAATAGACAAGCAAAGCAAGTCCAAAATTAGTAGAAGAAAAGAAATAATAAGGATCAGAGCAGAAATAAACAAAATTGAAATGAACAACAAAAATATAAAAGATCAACAAAACAAAGAGTTGATTTTTGAAAAGATAGACAAAATTGATACATCATTAGTCAGACTAAGAAAAAAAGAGAGAAGACCTAAATAAATAAAATCAGAGATGAAAAAGGAGACTGTACAATTGATACCACAGAAATCCAAAGGATGTTTAGAGACTACTATGATAGTCTCTAAACTATCATAAATTGGAAAAGCCTAGGATAAACTGATTAAATCCTAGACACATACAACTCCCTAAGAACGGACCAGGAAAATGTCCAAAGCCTGAATAAACCAGTAACAAGTGTCAACATAGAAGCAGTAAGAAAAAATCTCCCACCTAAACAAGCCTAAGATCTGATGGCTTCACCGCTGAATTCTTTCAAGCATTCAAAGAAGAACAATCTATTTAAATTATTCCAAATCCTATTTAAGTTATTATTCCAATCCTATTTAAATTATTCCAAAAAAATCAATGAGGAGAGAATGCTCCCAAACTCAGTCTATGAGACCTGTTACCACTCTGATACCAAAACCAGCCAAAGATACAACAAAAAAGAAAACCATAGGCCAATATCTCTGATGAACACTGATGCAAAAGTCCTCAACAAAATAGTAGCAAACTGAATTCAACAATACTTTAAAAAGATTATTCATCATGGTCAAGTGGGATTCATCCCAGGGATGCAAGGATAGTTCAACGTATATAAATCAATGTGACACATCATTTCAACAGAATGAAGGACAAAAACCATATGAACATTTCAATTCATGCTGAAAAAGTGCTTGATAAAATTCAACATCACTTCATGATAAAAACTCTCAAAATCCTGGCTATAGAAGGAACGTACTTCAACATGATTAAAGTCATGTATGACAAGCCACAGCATGAATCACACTGAATGGGAAAAAAAATAAAAACTTTTCCTCTTAGATCTGAAATCAGACAAGCATGCTTAATTTCACCACTGTTATTCAACATAGTACTGGAAGTTCTAGCTAGAGCAATTGATAAGAGAATGAAATAAAGAGGATCCAAATTAGAAAGGAAGAAGTCAAATTATCCTTGTTTGCATAGATAGAATCTTTTATCGAGAAAAATCAAATACTCCACCTAAAAAACATGTTAGAACTGATAAACAGCCAGTTCTGCTGGCTCACGCATGTAATCGCAGCACTTTGGGAGGCCAAGGTGGGTGAATCACTTGAGCTCATGAGTTCAAGACCAGCCTGAGCAAGAATGAGATCTGGTCTCTTAAAAAAAAGCCAGGTGTTGTGGCGGGCACTTACAGTCCCAACTACTTAGGAGGCAGGAGAATAACTTGAGCCCAAGAATTTGAGGCTGCTGTAAGTTATGATACCAGGGCACTTTACCAGGGGCAAGAAAGTGAGATACTTGTCTCAAAAGAAAGAAAACAAAAAACAAAAAACTGATAAACAAATTCAGTAAATTTGCAGGATACAAAATCAACATACAAAAATCAGTAGCATTGGCTCAGCACCTACTCAGTGAGTAGGGCACTGGCCACAAACAGTGAAGCTGGTGAGTTTAAGCCTGGTCCGGGCCTGCTAAACAACAATGACAACTGCAACCAAAAAATAGCTGGGTGTTGTGGTGGGCACCTGTAGTCCCAGTTACTCAAGAGGCTGAGGCAAGAGAATCATTTAAGCCCAAGAGTTTGAGGTTGCTGTGAGCTGTGATGCCATAGCACTCTACCAAGTGCAACATAGTGAAACTCAGTCTCAAAAAAAAAAAAAAAAATCAGTAGCATTTCTAGTTGTTAACAGTAAATAATCTGAAAATGGATCCAAAAAAGCAATCCCATTTACAATAGCTAACCCCGTAAAATAAAATACCTAGCAATAAACTTATCTAAAGAAGCAAAAGATCCCTATACTGAAAACTATAAAACACTGATGAAAGAAATTGAAGAGGACACAAAAAACGTAAAGATATTTCATGCTCATGTAGAATGTAAATGTCTTAACACAATAACTAAGAAAATGCCAGGAAGGCTATGTTAACCAGTATGATGAAAATGTGTCAAATGGTCTATAAAACCAGTGTATGGTGCCCCATGATCGCATTAATGTGCACAGCTATGATTTAATATTTAAAAAAAAGATATTTCATGCTCATAGATTGGAGGACGCAATATTGTTAAAATGTCCATACTACCCGAAGTAATCCACAGATTCAATGTAATCCCTTTCAAAATACCAATGACATTCTTCACAAAAATAAAAACAATAATCCTAAAATTTGTATAGAACCATAAGAGACCTAGACTAGCCACAGCCATCCTGAGCAAAAAGAACAAAACTGGAGGAATCACATTACCTGAATTCGAATTATACTACAGAGCTGTAGTTACCAAAACATCATACTAATGGCATAAAAACAGACTAACAGACCAATGGAACAGACTACATTACCCAGATATAAATCTGCACATACACAATGAACTTATCCTCAACAGAAGTGCCAAGAATATACAGTGAGGAACAGACAGTCTCTTCAATAAATGGTGCTAAGAAAAGTGGATATCCATATGCAGAAGAATGAAACACCATATACAAAAAAAAAAAAAAATCAAAATGGATTAAAGATTAAATGTAAGACTTGAAATTATAAAACTACTGAAAGAAAACATTGGGGAAACCTGGCTGTCAGGAAACATTCAGTGTCACCGCCGCTCTCACCATGGCTTTGGTCCAAACTGTGCTACAACCTCTCGGGAGATGTGGGTCCTCAGAGTCACCTTAGTATTGGACTTAGGGCTGCAGGCAGCTCTGCAGCAGCCACAGAACAGAATCTCTGGATGGACCCTTCCTGGGAAGTTTTGCTAATTTGCAGCAGTTGGACAATGTTCCTCATTAACTTGTGTCTGTCAACATAATCGTCACATAATTTCACTGTGGTGGCAGGGACTCAGCTCGAAATTCTTCATAGAAAACACCTGGATCCCAGTCTTTCAATGGCTACAAGACGAGAAGTACCTGCTCTTGAGCCTAGTGGGCCTCTAAGCAAGATGTCCCTGCCCATCGGGATATACCACTGGGCATTCAGCTATGATGATGCCTTGGAGGACCCTACGCCCATGAGTCCTCCTCTATTGGTCACGGGCAGCATCCCCTGGAAGCTAGTGATTCCAGAGCACAAGTATCAGGAAGAAGAGGCCAGTATATCCTCCCCTGCTAGGACTCTGTCATCAGCCATTGACAGTACAGATAAGGTCCCAGTGGTGAAGGCTAAAACTACCCATGTCATCATTAATTCTCTGATCACAAAACAGACCCAGGAGAGCATTCAGCGTTTTGAACAACAGGCAGGGCTGAGAGATGCTGGCTACACACCCCACAAGAGCCTCACCACTGAGGAGAGCAAGTACCTTGGAGTGGCAGAAGCACTCCACAAACGAAAGCTGTAGAGTGGAGAGATAACAAAAGAAGAGAAGCAGTCTGTGTCAGCCCAGTCCACCCCAAGCAGCACCCGCCATTCTTGACCCAAGCATAGGCCCAGAGGCTGGTTCATTTCTGGTTTTTCCATAGCTTTACCTAGCCCAAATCCCAGCACCATGGATTCCGGAAGTGGGGATAAAGGATAGAAATCCATCAGCTAAATGGAGTTTCACTGAACCAAGATCCCTCAGAAGTATGATTCAGGAAGTTTTACCACCCAGGCCTACCAAGGAGCCCAGAAACCCTCTCCAATGGAACTGATCCGAGCCCAGGCACTAGGATGTCTGAAGATCCAACAAGCTTCAAACCGCCCAAGCTGGACATCCCAGTGATGGAAGGGAAAAAACAATCACCATGGACCCATAATCTCAAACCCTGTGACTTGAATGTGCTCACATCCACTGGCTTCCTAAATTCTTTCTGTGCCAGGGATTCTAGAGCCCCTCTTCCCTTTTACCTTGACTCTGACATAGGAAAGGTGTATTTGAAAAAAAAAAAAAAAAAATCTCTTAAACTGAAGCTACACCTGAAGACATAATTGGTTTTTGAGAAATAGTAGTGCAGAGTTTGCCCTTGTGTGAAAGAAGCCATTTTGTACTGCTTTAAAGTTAGATTAAATCTCAGCAGTTGTGTATGGGGACTTCATGATCTATTTTTATATTATTTACCCTAGATAGGACCTGGATTATTGCTTACTGAGGCAATTAATGTTTGTGCTGCTCTAAAAACACAAACTTCTCCTTTCACCACTGTCAATGTGAGCCCTGACAAATCATGGCATAGAGTTGCTCACTGACTAGTTCAGACGATTTTAGGCCTCTTGACTGCTAGTGCTGTGTTCCAGCCTTGTCAGGTAGATGGGCCTAACTTCTGTTTCAAACCTGGTACAGTTAAAAGCTAGACTTGGTAGGGACCTTTCTTTTCAGGCTGAAACTTGAGTTATCGTGCATTTTGGTAGATCTAATACTTTGTCCTACAGCCACTTCTTCCTGTGGTACCTCTTGGGCCAGTGCTACTGGAGAATGTTTCTTTTTTATGCCACAGAACAAACACTAGTCTTGCATATGTTTTCTTGTACTTTAATGTGAGATAACTCCAATTTGGTTGAAAACTTTCTAAGGGAGAAAATTCAATCTACTGGTTTGATAAATGGATGTTAAGATGGTAACTTTAGCTAGTCTTAAGTTCATATGAAAGTAGTATCACCTTATTTTGATTTCCTTGTTCATCATCAGGTCAGAGCCTAAAACTTTTGGGGGGGTAGAGATGGAAGAACTCAAAATTCTTTTTATGAAAGCATTTGTCACTAAAATGAGCCTCTTACCTTTATGCAGCGAAAAAAGGGAAAGGAAATAGGGAAACTGCCTTTTTAGTTCTCCTCACTGTGTACATGTTCAGTCACTGCCTTGAACACTGTCTCACACTTGATATGGATAGTATTTTATTAGCACACAGGGAGCTTACCTTTCCATAAAGATGCCCTGGAGTCTTAAATTATCAGAACAATTAATTTATTTGTGTTTTCTGTCTCTTATTTTGACAACAAAAATCCTTATGACTTTCTCGAAAAAAAAAAAAGAAAGAAAGGAAGAAAAATTTGGGGAAACATTGGACTGGGCAAGGACTTCTTGAGTAATATATTCTCAAAGCACAGGCAACCCAAGCAAAATTAGATAAATAGGATCACATCACGCTAAGAAGCTTCTGCACAGCAACAGAAACAATCGACAAAGGGAAGAAAAACCCACATAATGGGAGAAAATATTTGTAAGCTACCTGTCTGACAAGGAATTAATAACTAGAATATATAAGGAACTCCAACAACTCACCAGGAAAATATTGAATAATCTGATTAAAAATGGGCAAAGGATCTGGATAGATATTTTTCAAAATAAAACATACAATGGTGAATAGGTATATGAAAAAAATGCTCAATTTCATTAGTCATCACAGAAATACAAATCAAAACTACATTGAGATATCATCTCACCACAGGTAAAATAACTTTTATAAAAAAAAAAAGGTAGGCAATAATGAATGCTGTTGAGGATATAGAGAAAGGTAAACTGCTATACACTGTTGGTGGGGATGTAAATAAGCTCAACCTCTATGGAGAACAGTATGGAGGTTCTTTAAAAAGCTAAAAATAGAACTACCATATGACCCTGGAATCCCACTGCTGGGTATATATCAAAAGAAGGGAAATGAAAAGATATCTGCACTTCCATTTTATTTGCAGCACTATTCACAATAGCCAAGATTTGGAATTAACCTAAGTGTCTATCAACAGATGAATGGATAAAGAAACTGTGGTACATAAACACTGTGGAATATTATGTAGCCATGATAAACAACAAAATCCTATGGTCTGCAATAACAATGGATGGAACTGGAGAGCATGATGCCAAGTGAATAAGTCAAGCACAGAAAGGCAAATCTTTCACGTTCTCACTTATATGTGCGAACTAAATATCAAAAACAATAGATCTCATGGAAACAAAGTAGAATGATGGTTTCCCAGAAGCTGTGAAGGCTAGCAGGAAAGCAGGGATAAAGTGGATATGGTTATAGGTGCTAAATATAGTTAGAGAGAATGAATAATATTTGATAGCACAACCAAATAACTATAACCAATAATAAATTAGGATATACTTTAAAATAACTAAAACAGTTTAATTGGAATGTTCCTAACATAAAACAATAAATGCCTGAGGTGATGAATATTATCCTGATTTGATTCATTCGCATCATATGCCTATATCAAAACATCATATGTACCCTATGAAAGATATACAACTATTATGTACCCATAATAATTAAAAATTTAAAAAAAGAAAAAACACTACAGATCAATATCTGTTATGTGTTGGACACAAAAATCCTCAACAAAATACTAGCAAAACAAATCTAGTAACATAAAAAATACATATATATGCTATGATCAAGAATGCAGCTTGATCATAATATAAAACATTATATCAAAAGAATAAAAAGCATTTTACATGATCATTTCAAGGGGCACAGAAACAGCATTTGACAAGACCCAACAAGCTTCTATGATAAAACACTCAGCACACTAGGAAGAGAAGAGAACTTCTTTAATATGATAAAGAGCATCTCAAAAAAAACCATCAGTGATATCATACCTAATTGCGAAAGATTAAATGCTTCTCCCCTAAGATCAGGAACAAGACAAGGATGTTCACTCTTCATCACCTCTACTCAGTATTGTAATGGAGACTCTAATTGCGGCAATTAGACAAGAAAGGAAATAAAAAGCAACCAGATTGGAAAGGAAGAATTGAAACTATATCTATTTGCAGATGACATGCTCTTGTATATATAAAATCCTAAGGAATCCTTTAAAAAACTGTTAGAACTAATACATGAGTTCAGCAAATCTATGATCAGGTTATCCAGAAAAACAGAACTAGTAGGATAGCATATATAGAAAGAGATTATAAGAAATTGGTCCATGCAGTTACAGAGGGTGGCAAGTCCAATATCTACAGTGTAAGCCGATTGGCTTGAAACCCAAGAAAGTCAATTATTACAGTGGTAGGCCAGGCACAGTGACTCATGCCTGTAATCCTAGCACTCTGGCCAAGGCAGTTGGATTGCCTGAGCTCAGGAGTTCGAGAGCAACCTCAGTTAGAGCAAGACCCTGTCTCTAAAAATAGCTGCACATTGTGGCCAGTGCCTGTAGTCCCCGGTACTAGGGAGGCTTAGACGAAGGGATCACTTAAGAGAATTGATTCTTGAGAACCTCAAGAATTTGAGATTGCTGTAGCTATGATGACAGGGCACTCTACTGAGGGTGACAAAGAAAGATTATCTTAAAAAAAAAATTACAGTGGTAGAATGAAGGCGGGCAGGCTGGAGATACGGGAGAGTCAATGTGCAGATGAAGTCTAAAATCAGTTTGCCGGAAAATTACCTCTTGCTCAGGGAAAGCCAGCCCTTTTGTTCTTTTTAGGCCAACTGATTGGGTGACACCTACCCACATAATGGATTCTTAGTTTTACTTTACTCAGAGTAATTTGCTTAAAGTTCATTAATAGAAGTGTTACCTTCATCTACTACCACCCTCCAAATTGACACATTCAATTAACAATCCCAATAAGGTTGCAGAATGCAAAGTCAATATACAAAATTCAATTGCATTTATATATACTTGCAATGAATAAAATGAAATGAATTTTTTTTGGTAGAGACAGAGTCTCACTTTATTGCTCTCGGTAGAGTGCTGTGGTGTCACACTCCTCACAGCAACCTCCAGCTCCTGGGCTAAGGCAATTCTCTTGCCTCAGCCTCCCGAGTAGCTGGAACTACAGGCATCCGCCACAACACCTGGCTGTATTTTTTTTTTTTTTTTTTTGGTTGTTGCAGTTTGGCTGGGGGCTGGGTTCAAACCCACCACCCTTGGTATACAGGGCCGGTGCCCTACTCGCTGAGCCACAGGCACCGCCCATGAAATGAAATTTTAAAAATTCTATTCTTAGGGCGACACCTGTGGCTCAAGGAGTAGGATGCCGGTCCCATATGCCGGAGGTGGTGGGTTCAAACCCAGCCCCAGCCAAAAAAAAAAAAAAAAAAAAAAAGAATAAAATACTTAGAAATAAATTTTTTAAAATAGGCACAAAACTTACACTCTAAGAACCACAAATAATGCTGTAAGAAATTAAAGAAAAATCTGGGCGGCGCCTGTGGCTCAGGGAGTAGGGCAACCAGCCCCATATGCCCAGGGTGGCGGGGTCAAACCCAGCCCGGGCCAAACTGCAACAAAAAAATAGCCGGGCGTTGTGGCGGGCGCCTGTAGTCCCAGCTGCTCGGGAGACTGAGGCAAGAGAATTGTGTAAGCCCAAGAGTTAGAGGTTGCTGTGAGCCGTGTGACGCCACGGCACTCTACCCGAGGGCAGTACAGTGAGACTCTGTCTCTACAAAAAAAAAAAAAAAAGAAAGAAATTAAAGAAAAATCTAAACAAAGGGGTGAAAATATTTGTAAATCATATGTCTGATAAGAAATCATACCCATCTGCACACTGACCACCACAATGGATCAGCAGCAAAGTAAGAACTCAGAAATCAAAGGACAGAACCTAACCTCCACACTGATGCAAAAGATAAAACTAAGCAATGGACTCTCACCAAATAAGACGAATAGAATACTACCACACTTATCCATTATCTCAATAAATGTTAATGGCTTGAATTCCCCACTGAAGAGACATAGATTGGCTGACTGGATTAAAAAACACAAGCCATCCATTTGCTGTCTGCAAGAAACACACCTGGCTTCAAAAGACAAATTAAAGCTCCGAGTCAAGGGTTGGAAGACAATTTTTCAGGCAAATGGAATTCAGAAGAAAAGAGGAGTTGCAATCTTATTTTCAGACACATGTGGATTTAAAGCAACTAAAGTCAAAAAAGACAAAGATGGTCACTTTATATTGGTCAAGGGAAAAATACAACAAGAAGACATTTCCATTCTAAATATTTATGCACCCAATTTAAATGCTCCCAGATTCTTGAAACAGACCTTACTCAGTCTGAGCAATATGATATCTGATAATACCATCATAACAGGGGACTTTAACACACCTCTTACAGAGCTGGACAGATCCTCTAAACAGAAATTAAACAAAGATGTAAGAGATTTAAATGAGACCCTAGACCAACTATGCTTGATAGACGTATATAGAACACTCCACCCCAAAGATAAAGAATATACATTCTTCTCATCACCCCATGGAACATTCTCCAAAATTGATCATATCCTGGGACACAAAACAAATATCAACAGAATCAAAAGAATTGAAATTTTACCTTGTATCTTTTCAGACCATAAGGCACTAAAGATGGAACTCAACTCTAACAAAAATGCTCAACCCCACCCAAAGGCATGGAAATTAAACAATCTTCTGTTGAATAACAGATGGGTGAAGGAAGAAATAAAACAGGAAATCATTAACTTCCTTGAGCATAACAACAATGAAGACACAAGCTACCAAAACCTGTGGGATACTGCAAAAGCAGTTTTGAGAGGAAAATTCATCGCTTTAGATGCCTACATTCAAAAAACAGAAAGAGAGCACATCAACAATCTCACAAGAGATCTTATGGAATTGGAAAAAGAAAAACAATCTAAGCCTAAACTCAGTAGAAGAAAAGAAATATCCAAAATCAAATCAGAGATCAATGAAATTGAAAACAAAAGGATCATTCAGAAAATTAATGAAACAAGGAGTTGGTTTTTTGAAAAAATAAATAAAATAGATAAACCATTGGCCAGACTAACTAGAAATAGAAAAGTAAAATCTCTAATAACCTCAATCAGAAACGATAAAGGGGAAATAACAACTGATCCCACAGAGATACAAGAGATCATCTCTGAATACTACCAGAAACTCTATGCCCAGAAATTTGACAATGTGAAGGAAATGGATCAATATTTGGAATCACACCCTCTACCTAGACTTAGCCAGGAAGAAATAGACCTCCTGAACAGACCAATTTCAAGCACTGAGATCAAAGAAACAATAAAAAAGCTTCCAACTAAAAAATGCCCTGGTCCAGATGGCTTCACTCCAGAATTCTATCAAACCTTCAAGGAAGAGCTTATTCCTGTACTGCAGAAATTATTCCAAAAAATTGAGGAAGAAGGAATCTTCCCCAACACATTCTATGAAGCAAACATCACCCTGATACCAAAACCAGGAAATGACCCAAGCAAAAAGGAGAATTTCAGACCAATCTCACTCATGAATATAGATGGAAAAATTCTCAACAAAATCCTAGCCAATAGATTACAGCTTATCATCAAAAAAGTCATTCATCATGATCAAGTAGGCTTCATCCCAGGGATGCAAGGCTGGTTTAACATACGCAAGTCCATAAACGTTATCCACCATATTAACAGAGGCAAAAATAAAGATCACATGATCCTCTCAATAGATGCAGAAAAAGCATTTGATAAAATCCAGCATCCTTTTCTAATTAGAACACTGAAGAGTATAGGCATAGGTGGCACATTTCTAAAACTGATTGAAGCTATCTATGACAAACCCACAGCCAATATTTTACTGAATGGAGTAAAACTCAAAGCTTTTCCTCTTAGAACTGGAACCAGACAAGGTTGTCCTCTGTCACCTTTACTATTCAACATAGTGCTGGAAGTTCTAGCCAATACAATTAGGCAAGACAAGGAAATAAAGGGAATCCAAATGGGAGCAGAGGAGGTCAAACTCTCCCTCTTTGCTGACGACATGATCTTATACTTAGAGAACCCCAAAGAGTCAACCACAAGACTCCTAGAAGTCATCAGAAAATACAGTAATGTTTCAGGATATAAAATCAATGTCCACAAGTCAGTAGCCTTTGTATACACCAATAACAGTCAAGATGAGAAGCTAATTAAGGACACAACTCCCTTCACCATAGTTTCAAAGAAAATGAAATACCTAGGAATATACCTAACGAAGGAGGTGAAGGACCTCTATAAAGAAAACTATGAAATCCTCAGAAAGGAAATAGCAGAGGATATTAACAAATGGAAGAACATACCATGCTCATGGATGGGAAGAATCAACATTGTTAAAATGTCTATACTTCCCAAAGCAATCTACCTATTCAATGCCATTCCTATCAAAGTACCTACATCGTACTTTCAAGATTTGGAAAAAATGATTCTGCGTTTTGTATGGAACCGGAAAAAACCCCGTATAGCTAAGGCAGTTCTTAGTAACAAAAATAAAGCTGGGGGCATCAGCATACCAGATTTTAGTCTGTACTACAAAGCCATAGTGCTCAAGACAGCATGGTACTGGCACAAAAACAGAGACATAGACACTTGGAATCGAATTGAACACCAAGAAATGAAACTAACATCTTACAACCACCTAATCTTTGATAAACCAAACAAGAACTTACCTTGGGGGAAAGACTCCCTATTCAATAAATGGTGTTGGGAGAACTGGATGTCTACATGTAAAAGACTGAAACTGGACTCACACCTTTCCCCACTCACAAAAATTGATTCAAGATGGATAAAGGACTTAAATTTAAGGCATGAAACAATAAAAATCCTCAAAGAAAGCATAGGAAAAACACTGGAAGATATTGGCCTGGGGGAAGACTTCATGAAGAAGACTGCCATGGCAATGGCAACAACAACAAAAATAAACAAATGGGACTTCATTAAACTGAAAAGCTTCTGTACAGCTAAGGAGACAATAACCAAAGCAAAGAGACAACCTACACAATGGGAAAGGATATTTGCATATTTTCAATCAGACAAAAGCTTGATAACCAGGATCTATAGAGAACTCAAATTAATCCACATGAAAAAAGCCAACAATCCCTTATATCAATGGGCAAGAGACATGAATAGAACTTTCTCTAAAGACGACAGACGAATGGCTAACAAACACATGAAAAAATGTTCATCATCTCTATATATTAGAGAAATGCAAATCAAAACAACCCTGAGATATCATCTAACCCCAGTGAGAATGGCCCACATCACAAAATCTCAAAACCGCAGATGCTGGCGTGGATGTGGAGAGAAGGGAACACTTTTACACTGCTGGTGGGACTGCAAACTAGTACAACCTTTCTGGAAGGAAGTATGGAGAAACCTCAAAGCACTCAACCTAGACCTCCCATTCGATCCTGCAATCCCATTACTGGGCATCTACCCAGAAGGAAAAAAATCCTTTTATCATAAAGACACTTGTACTAGACTGTTTATGGCAGCTCAATTTACCATTGCCAAAATGTGGAAACAGCCTAAATGCCCACCAACCCAGGAATGGATTAACAAGCTGTGGTATATGTATACCATGGAATACTATTCAGCCATTAAAAAAAATGGAGACTTTACATCCTTCGTATTAACCTGGATGGAAGTGGAAGACATTATTCTTAGTAAAGCATCACAAAAATGGAGAAGCATGAATCCTATGTACTCAATCTTGATATGAGGACAATTAATGACAATTAAGGTTATGGGGGGGGAAGCAGAAAGAGGGATGGAGGGAGGAGGGTGGGGCCTTAGTGTGTGTCACATTTTATGGGGGCAAGACATGATTGCAAGAGGGACTTTACCTAACAATTGCAATCAGTGTAACTGGCTTATTGTACCCTCAATGAATCCCCAACAATAAAAAAAAAAAAAAAAAAAAAAAAAAAAAAAAAAAAAGAAATCATACCCAGAATATCTAAAAAACTTTTTTTTTTTTTTTTTGAGACAGAGTCTCACTTTTTCGCCCTCAGTAGAGTGCTGTGGTGTTGTAGCTCACAGCAACCTCAAACTCTTGGGCTTAAGTAATCCTCTTGCCTCATTTTTTCATTTTTAGTAGAGACGGGGTCTCACTCTTGTTCAGGCTGGTCTCCAACTCCTGAGTGCAAGCAATCTGTCTGCCTTAGCCTCCCAGAGTGCTAGGATTATAGGTATGAGCCACTGCACCTGGCCCCTTTATTTTGTATTTTACTTATTTATTTTTTTGAGACAGAGTATCACTCTGTCACCCTGGGTAGACTTCTGTAGCTCACAGCAACCTCAAACTCTTGGGTTCAAGAGATCCTCCTGCCTCAGCCTCCCTAGTACCTGGGACTATAGGCATGTACACCATGCCTGACTAAGTTTTTCTATTTTTAGTAGAGACGAGGTCTCACTCTTCCTTAGACAACATTCTAAGGACAACATTCCTTAGATTGGTCTCGAACTCCTGAGCTCAAGCAATCCACCTGCCTCAGCCTCCAGACTGCTAGAATTATAGGCATGAGCCACTGTGCCCGGCCCACGTAGCCACTTTGAAAGATAACTTGAAGTTCTTCAAATAATCAAACATAGAGTTACTATATTACCCAGAAATTCCACTCCTAGGTATATACTCAAGAAAACTGAAAATAGATATTTAAATAAATAACTTTCACACTAATGTTTATAGCAGCACTATTCATAATGGCCAAAAGGTGAAAAAACCCAAATGTCCATCATTGATGAATGATCTGTAAAATGAAATATTATTCAGTCATAAAAAGGGATGAAATACTGATGCACGCTTTAACATGGATGAGCCTTGAAAACATAATGCTAAGTGAACAAAGCCAGTCACAAAGGACAACATACCACATGGCTTCTTTTATCTGAAATATCCACAATAGGCAAATCTACTAGAAGCAAAAAATAAATTAATGGTTGTTCAGGACTAGAGGAGAGGGGAAATGAGAAGATAGAGAGGTAAAATCTAAAAGGTATGTATGGGCTTTTGTTTTTATTTTTATTTTTGAAGTGGTGAAAACTAAAGTTAATTATAGTTTTGGTTGCAAAATTCTGTGCATATACTAAAAACCATTGAATTTTACCTTTTTTTTTTTTTTTTGTAGAGACAGAGTCTCACTTTATGGCCCTCGGTAGAGTGCAGTGGCCTCACACAGCTCACAGCAACCTCCAACTCCTGGGCTTAAGCGATTCTCTTGCCTCAGCCTCCCGAGTAGCTGGGGCTACAGGCGCCCGCCACAACGCCTGGCTATTTTTTGGTTGCAGTTTGGCCGGAGCCGGGTTTGAACCCGCCACCCTCGGTATATGGGGCCGGCGCCTTACCGACTGAGCCACAGGCACCGCCCTGAATTTTACCTCTTTAATGGGCAATTGCATGGTATCTGAATTACATCTCTGTTATATAAGCTGGTCTACTGCTAAGGTATATCCTTTTTGGAGTCTCTACTGAATGTTGCAGGTGTTTAGTCAGGTCTTTCTATTTGGTCATTATGTGAAAATCTCCCATTTCTGTGATAGCTCTGGGAAATATTTAGCTTATAGTTGCAGTTTTCTTTGCACAACTGTGGAGTTTCAACCCATATCTAAAAAGTTCAGTATTAAACTAAAGTCTCAAGGAGCCCTTATGCCAATTTCTGGAGCTCTTTCTCTATATAGCTCTTTTCCCTCAGATCTCTGTTTCCAGCTGCCTTAGCTTTCCCAGATGCCAATCTCTTTCTTCAATCTAGCAAAACTGCCATGATGTATGTGGGTTCTCCTTCCCTATGCCAATGCTCTGAAAGGTGCCTCTTGGCAGACAGTTGGAGCAATTTTATAGGCTCATCTCATTTTTTTTTTTAAATCAAGGATCACAGGCTGGGCACGGTGGCTCACATCTGTAATCCTAGCACTCTGGGAAGCTGAGGAGGGTAGATTGCTTGAGCTTAGGAGTTCAAAACCAGCCTGAGGAAGAGCAAGACTCCAGCTCTACCAAAAATAGAAAAACTGGGCAGTGCCTGTGGCTCAGTGAGTAGGGCACCAATCCCATATACGGACAATGGTGGGCTTGAACCGGGCCCCAGCCAAACTGCAACAACAACAAAAAATAGTTGGGCATTGTGGTGGGCGCCTGTAGTCCTAGCTACCTGGGAGGCTGAGGCAAGAGAATGGCCTAAGCCCAAGAGCTGGAGGTTACTGTGAGCTATGACACCGTGGTACTCTACCAAGGGCAACAAAGTGAGACCCTGTCTCTAAAAAAAAAAAAAAAAAAAGAAAAAATAGCTGGGCATGGTGGTGCATACCTTCAGTCCCAGCTACCTGGGAGGCTGAGAGAAGAGGATCACTCAAGCCCAAGAATTTGAGGTTGCTGTGAGCTATGATGCCCTGGCAATAGGGCAATAGAGTGAGACTCTGTCTCAAAAAAAAAAAAAAAAGTATATAAATAAAAAAATTAAAAAAAAAAAGTATCACATTACTCTGTTGTCTTGTCCAATGTCAACCTGAAAATAGTTGCTTCATATATTTTGCCCAGTTTACTAGTGGTTTACAACAGGAGAGCAACTTTGATATGTTATTCTTTCATGACTGAAAGTGGAATTTGGTCATTCTACTACAAGGTTTTTATATCTCTTGTGAAATTTCCCACATTCTCTCCTACATGGGTGAATGTGTCCTTTAATGGTTAGTATGAACTTTGGAGCTAGAGAGACTAGGTTCAAATACCAATTCTGATGCTTTCTAGTTGGGCAACTTTGGACATGCTACTTAATGTCTTTGAACTTCTGTTCTCCAGCTACAAAATGTTATGCAAAGTTATTGCTGGGATTAATTGAGGTCATGTGTATATAAAGCCCTTTGTGGGCACTTAATAAATGGTGGCTATTATTATTATTCATATAATAGCTGTATGTTTATGGTTGACTTCCCCTAATCAATTTTGAATCAGGGATTTGGCCTATTTCTCTTTGTGTGCACTATCTTTGTGTGGTGACTCAAGCATGGTAGGCTTTGAGATAAATCTGTTGACTGAATATATGCTGATAACTTATGATTAATTTGAATATATTATTAATAGACTATTATTTTATTTTAGTTTAGTTTCTTTGAGATAGTCTCATTCTGTTGCCCAGGCTAGAATACCATCGCATCAGCCTTCACAGCAACCTCAAACTCCTGGGTTCAAGCAGTCCTCCTCCCTCAGCCTCCCAGAGTGCTAGGATTACAGGCATGAGCCACTGCATCCAGCCAGAATATTATTTTAAACTTTCTTCACAATGAACTTCATGTAGCCCTGTCTAAATGTCAAAACAGTGCCCTAAGCACTAAATTTGGCTATTAAAGCAGGAAGAGCCCTCCATAATGCAGGAATAAATATGTCTGAGGTGGTCCATCGGTATCCCTGGGGAATTGGTTCCAGGACACATTCACACTCATACTACCCTAAGATTACTTGCTATGTTTGACTTTTCTTTTTTTTTTTTGGTTTTGGCCAGGGCTAGGTTTGAACCCTCCACCTCTGGCATATGGGACTGGCGCCCTACTCCTTGAGCCACAGGCACCGCCCTATGTTTGACTTTTCTTTTGCTATTGTATATGTAAGTACTCTTTTAATTTTTTTTTTCCTTTTTTTTATTGTTTGGGATTCATTGAGAGTACAAAGAATTAGGTAATACTGATTGCATTTGTTAGATAAAGTCCCACCTCCAAGAGAGCACTCTTTTTTTAAACATAAGTGAAATACATACAGATCAATAATTTGGTTCTTCCCACTCACAACAGGAAGAAAATAATTCTCTGATATGCTATAGAATGATTCATATAAAAATAGAGATGACTTACAAGACTGATGAGAAAGCCAAATAACTTTCATTCCCTTTGGCATGGTTAACAGAGATAACTATTATATTCTGTTGCAAAACAGAAAAATAAATTGAAAAAGATTTCCTATTTGACCAAAAGAAATTTCATGAAAAGGACTACAGTCCCATGATGAAGAAAGAATGATGTGTGGTTTTTAAGGCTGAATATATTCTGTAGATAATGTGCCTCCTTCAATGCTTTCTTTTCTTTTCTCTTTTTTTTTTTTTTTGAGACAGTCTCACTATGTTGCCCTGAATAGAGTGCTGTTGTGTCACAGCTCACAGCAACCTCAAACTCCTGGGCTTGAGCCATTCTCTTGCCTCAGCCTCCCAAGTAGCTGGGACTACAGGCAACTGCCACAACACCAGGTTACCTTTTTGCTGTAGTTCTCATTGTTGTTTAGCAGGCCTGGGCTGGTTAGAACCTGCTAGCCCTGGTGTATGTAGCTGGCGCCCTAACCTCTGAGCTACAGGCACCAAGCCTCTCCTTCAATGTTTTCAATAATCAACTCCACTTCCAAGAATCTAAGATATTCTTGCCAACACTACATTGTATCAAACAAGAACTATATGCTTCATGAGTTGTGTGCTATGAAAATCATCGGACTATATTTCAAAAAATTCAAAACTTCAGAGTTTAGTAGAAAAAATAGGTTCTGAATAAAAGAGCTCTTTTTTTAATCTACTAGCTGGAATACAAAGCAATTCTAAGGAATTCAGAAAAAAATCTTTCTAATCTATACTTAAATGTGTCCATTTACTTTAGCATCAATGTACTTGACATTCTAATTTCTTAAAAACAAATTGTACTTTGGGCGGCGCCTGTGGCTCAGTCAGTAGGGCGCCGGCCCCATATACTGAGGGTGGCGGGTTCAAACCCGGCCCCGGCCAAACTGCAACCAAAAAAAAATAGCCAGGCGTTGTGGCGGGCGCCTGTAGTCCCAGCTATTCGGAAGGCTGAGGCAAGAGAATCGCTTAAGCCCAGGAGTTGGAGGTTGCTGTGAGCTGTGTGATGCCACGGCACTCTACCGAGGGCCATAAAGTGAGACTCTGTCTCTACAAAAAAAAAAAACAAAACAAATTGTACTTTAATTAAATGTGTTAGCACAAAAGGGTGAGAAATGGAATTCAGGAGGTAAAAAAAAATGTATCCAAGTAAATTATCAATTTTATAATTTATGGATTCTTTCATGGAATTCATCAAAAAGGAAAAACCCACCTCAAATCATTATTTTTAAATGGAAATAAGATGCATAAATCCTGGCACAATGCAAATGTGGACTACAGTATTTATGTTTGGAATATGCTTAAAAAGCAAATCATTCATTGTAACTAAATCAAATGATAAACTACTGAATAAACTTTAGGAAAGCTTGTGGCTCTTATAAAAAAACAGTATTTTCTGCCTTTAGGTCATCCTCAAAAAAGCATCACTGTTACGAATTGTTTATGCTTCAGGGAAAGTAATGTGTTACAGATGAAAAAATATACAATCCTTGATCAAGATTCCTAGTTACAAAGGAAAGTCCCAGAAAAAAGTCTGTGCAGAATATCTAGCAACTCTTTCTAACATGGAGGTATAAGACCTCATAAGGATTTTAGAAAATTAGAAAATTATAGCATAGGCCAGCACCCATAGCTCGGTGGTTAGGGTGCCGGCCACATGCACTGGGGCTGGTAGGTTTGAACCTGGTCAGGGCCTGCTAAACAACAATGACAACAACAACAACAACAACAAAAATAGCCAGGCATAGTGGCAGGCGCCTGTGGTCCCAACTACTTGGGAGGTAGAGGCAAGAGAATCACTTAAGCCCAAGAGTATGAGGTTGCTGTGAGCTGTGACACCACGACACTCCTCCAAAGGTGACATAGTTAAGACTCTGTCTCAAAAAAAAAAAAAAAAACAAAGAAAAGAAAGTTATGGCATATAAACTCCTAACTAAAAATATGATAAACATATTAATTCCCAAAGAACTATAATGGTTTCATAAACTAGAACCATCTCCCAAATTGACCTGCCAAACAATTTATAGCTGTCTGTATGTGTCAATAATTACTAGAGACTTTTAAAAGAGACCGGATTAATTATCCCTACTAGGAAAGTATCTTTCTTTCAGTATTTAAATTTAGCATAAATTGGCTGGTGCCTGTAGCTCAGTGGGTAGGGCACCGGCCAAATTCACCCAGGCTGGCGGGTTTGAACCCAGCCAGGGCCAGCTAAAACAGCAATGACAACTGCAACAACAACAAAAAATAGCCAGCTGTTGTGGCGGGCACCTGTAGTCCCAGCTACGTGGGAGGCTGAGGCAAGAGAATCCCTTAAGCCCAGGAGTTTGAGGTTGCTGTGAGCTGTGATACCACAGCACTCTTTACCTAGGGTGTCTCAAAAAAAATTTTTTAGCATAAATTAAGCAAGATTCTATATCCAATTCCATAATATGTGGTGATTGTCAACATTACTGGTAAGTTCTTTGAAGAAGACTGTCTAAGGTCTTTCTCTGGGGGAAGGTACTTTCGGTATATTTGTCTACTGCTGTCTGTCCAATTGACTATGACAGGAAAGATAGGTCAACTTCCCAGAGGTCTGTGATGTGTCATTGTATTTGTGTAGACCTTAGGCCCAAACCATTCCTGTTAGGAATGTATAATTGGGGGCAGATAAAATGATATGGTCTCATTTAGGATAGGGTTTTTCAGATAGTTTTGTAGAATTTTATATTGTCCTAGGATTCCTTGGTCTCCTATTTGCATTCCATGTTCTGTTTTTCAAATGAAGCTAGATTTTCAGAGTTCTTATAATTTAAGAATTTTAAATTTCAACTGTGTATGTTTTTATCAGTTCTGAGTCCTTCATCAAATTACAATCTCACTTTCACATTATTCCTTGAATCTTAAAGATCACACCAGAAAGTGAACAGTACAATTACTGAATGATTTCAGGTATTGGTAGAAATTGTATTATATTTGTCTTTCTGCAACTGAGATAAGGAATAACCTGAAAAAAGATAATTATATTAAAATCTTTACATTTTTAATTTTATAATAGTCTCAGAAGAAGATTGTATTAAATCTCTTCATTAGTGAAAAGGTAGCATAATGTTCGATCAAGATTTTGTGAACTTTCTAATAAAAATTTTTTTATGATTTTAAAATGTTTTTAAAAATATCTGAATTAGTGGGTACCAAAAGTAAAGAAGTTTCAGCATGTAGGAAAGGCATGGAAACCTCAGTATTGGAATTCCAAATTACAAAGACAGAATTTCTGATGCTACCACACTCAACTTTCCAACTTGCTTAGAATGTCCTCTGCCTAAATCTCTCCCAATCAAAATGTGATTCATCCGTAAAATCACCAACTCAGTGAATCCTCCCCACACAGTGCCAATTTATCTTTATTTCTGTATCCTGAGAGCACAGACTTTGAAGTCCAGCTGCCTTGGTTCGAATTCTGGCCCTGCTACCTTTCACTGTGTATAAGGCCTTGGGCTAATTTCTCTCAGTTTCCTTACTTGTAAAATCAAGGTAACAACAGTATCTACTTCAATAGCCGGGCGTTGTGGCCAATGCCTATGGTCCAGGTTGCTTGAGAGGCTGAGGCAGGAGAATCGCTTGAGCCCAAGGGTTTGAGGTTGCTGTGAACTGTGATGCCACAGCACTCTACCAAAGGTGACAAAATGAGACTCTGACTCAAAAAAGAAAAGAATAGGCAATAATGCCTAAACAAGCAGTGTTGCCAATGACAGAGTTGCGATGGATTTCAAACTAAGAGAAATATATTTATACCTCTGCATCGCCTTTACCTTCTTTCCATCTCTCTCACCTCCCCTTCATGAGAGGAACCCACTTCCAGCTCTCTTAGGAAGTGCTCTAAACTTTTTTTTTTTTTGAGACAGAGTCTTACTATGTCACCCTCTATAGAGTGCTATGATGTCACAGCTCGCAGCAACCTCAAACTCTTGGGCTCAGGCGATTGTCTTGCCTCAGCCTCCCAAATGGCTGGGACTATAGGCACCCACCACAACGCCCAGCTATTGTTTTTTTTTTTTTTAATCTAAATGTGAAAAGAAAAACTTAAAAAGTTTTAGAATAAAATATAGGAGAATAGTACTAATGACCTCAAGTAGAGAAGGGTTCTTAAGACTATCCAAAAGCATATTAAAGGAAAAGATTAAGCCACATTTAAATTAAGAACTTATCTTTACCAAAAGACCTCTTAAAGAAAAAGATAAGCCACAAAACTAAAAGAAAGAAATGCAACATAAGAAAGTGAAAAAGAATTATTATTCAAATGTTACTTTTTTAATCAACAAGGAAAAGATAACCCAATAGAAGAAAATGTAAGAAATGCTTGAACAGCTACTTTATAGATAAGAAACCAGAATGGCCAAAGAAAAGATGCTCAAACTCACTAATAATCAGAGAAATTATAATTAAAATCATGAGGTATTATCATTTCATACCTAGCAGTTTTGCAGAAAACATAAATTCTGACAAACTTAAGTATTGACAAGCATGTGAGGTACTGTCCTCCACTCAACTTGGTAGAGTATAAGTTGGTACAGCCACTTTGGAAAACAGTTTTGTGTAACCCAATAAAGAAGAAAATACGCAAGTCTAAAATTCTTTGCTATACTCCCAAGAGACGCTGTTTGACCAGGAGTATACCAGGAAGTTTGTACAGGAATGTTCGTAACAATTAAAAAGAAGAAAAGATGTTTTCTTCTGTGGGTATGTCAAGAGTAGAATACTCTACAGCAGGGCCGGGTGCGCTTGTAATCCTAGCACTCTGGGAGGGCGAGGTCAATGGATTGCTTGAACTCAGGAGTTGGAGACCAGCCTGAGCAAGAGAGAGATACTGTCTCTAAAAAATAGCTGGGCCTTGTGGTGGGCACCTGTAGTCCCAGTTACTTGAGAGGCTGAGGCAAGAGAATCGCTTAAGCCCAAGAGTTTGAGTTTGCTGTGAACTCTGATGTTACAGCACTCTACTGAGAGTGACAGTAATGAAACTGTCTCAAAAAAAAAGTGAAAATAAACAGATAAAATTAAATTTTAGTATTTTATTTAACCCAATATGTAAAAAATATCATTTCAACATGTGATCAATACAGAAATTGAGATATTTTACATTTTTGTTTTTTTGTAGTACATCTTCACAATACACTCAGGCCATACTAAATTCATAAAAAAGGCCAGGCTCAGTGGCTCACACTTACAATCCTAGCACTCTGGGAGGCCAAGGCCAACGGATTGCTTGAGCTCAGGAATTGGAGACTAGCCTGAGCAAGAGAGAGAGATCCTGTCTCTAAAAAATAGCCAGGCTTGGGTGGCACCTGTGGCTCAAAGGAGTAGGGTGCTGGCCCCATATACCGGAGGTGGCAGGGTCAAACCCAGCTCTGGCAAAAAAAAAACTGTAAAAAAAAAAAAAAAAAAAGCCAGGCCTTGTGGTGGGCACCTGTGTAGTCCCAGCTACTTGGGAGGCTGAGGCAAGAGGACTGCTTGAGCCCAAGAGTTTAAGGTTTCTGTGAGCTATGACACCATGGCATTCTACCTAGGGCAACAAAGTGAGACTCTGTCTCTAACAATAATAATAACAATAAATAAATAAATAATACCCTACAGTAGTGAAAAGTAAAGAACAACGATCACACGGAATGAATGTCAATTTTGATAGTCAAGCAAAAGAAGAAAATTGTAGAACACTCAGGGTATGATTAATTTTATATAATGTTAGAACAAGATACACTCATAGATGGTCAAATTCTGAAGAAGAGCAAGGGAAGGGTTATCATAAAAGTCAGGACAATGGTTACCTTTGGAGGGTGTGGGTGCAATCAGGGGAAGGGGCTCATGGTGGGTTCTAAGGTAATGGCAATGTTCTACTTTTTAGTCGAAACAGAGGGTATGTGGATATTCTCATTATTCTGTTAATGAGAATAATATGTAAACTGTACATAATATTTTATGTACTATATGCATGATACATTTCAAAATAAAATAATTTTTTAAAGCAATAAAGTTTCCACATGTATATATATATATATATATATATGAGTATGTGGGTGTTTGTGTGTGTGTTTCATGAGGAATACAAAAAAAAAATCCTTGTGGGAAAACGTCAGTAAGCACTTCACTTGACTTACTAAGTTCTCTCATATGACTGGCTGGCTATGAGAATAACTTCAATAAACTGAGTTTACCACAAAGACCAGATCTTACACATATACTTTCTACTAAATATAGCTTGAGAAGTATTATCAAATACCTTATTAATCTATCAATTGAATTATCCTTTCTCAGGCTGCCCTGCTTTCATTTCACTTGGTAAAAGAGAAATAGATTTTTAATATTTAAAAGGTAAAAATCTAGTTGAAACATTCTCTTTAAAAAATTTTTTATTTTGGGCGGCGCCTGTGGCTCAAAGGGGTAGGGTGCCGGCCCCATATGCCAGAGGTGGTGGGTTCAAACCCAGCCCCAGCAAAAAAAAAAAAAAAAAATTATTTTTATTTTGAGACAGAGTTCACTTTGTTGGCCTCGGTAGAGTCCTCTGGCATCACAGTTCACAGCAACCTCAAAGTCCTGGGCTCAAGTGATCCTCTTACCTCAGCCTCCTGAGTAGCTGGGATAACAGGTGTCCACCACAACTCTCAGCTATTTTTAGAGACGGGGTCTTGCTCTTGCTCAGGCTGGTCTTGAACTCCTGAGCTCAGGCAATCCACCTGCCTCAGCCTCCCAACATGCTAGGATGACACCACACCCGGCCCAACATTCTTTTATTAACTTTTATTTTTTAAATCTTTCTATGTTAGCTATAACTTGTTTGAGCAGAATCAGAAGGAAAAAACTGAACCAAAATTTAAAGCCATTTTCATGTCTGACATTGTGAAAAATGAAAAATGAAAAAAAGTTTGGTTATATTATTTATATTACTTGAATTAAAACTAGAACCTCTCTTCATTGTATTAAATGTAACACAGAGTTAAAAAACAAGAAGGAAACATCGAAGTTACCTAGTACAGTCATCTAAGTTTAATCGAACTCAAATTATCTCAAGCAAACAAGTTATTCCAGTTTTAAAATATTTTCCACTGAACAGTCTGAACTTTTTGTGTCTAAGGCAGAACCCTTTCTTTCTTTTTTTCCAGAATATTAGGGGGTTACATGTTACATGCTTTGTTTTTTGTACAAATTGAGTACAAGCACGTCCCAACTCAGAACCCTTTAATACAACGTTAGCATACAGCAAACGTTATCCAGACATCAGCCCGTTAAGGATGTGGATTTACTGAGGGCATAAGGAGATCCTAGCAAGTATCCAATCCTAAGTCTCTATTGGTGGAATCAGAGCCCTGCCTCTTTGGATGCAATGGCTCCAAATCCATGGCTTTCCCCAATGATCTAGCCTCAGAGCTTGTCTCGCTCCACAGTGTTTTCATTCTACCTTGGGTTTATAAACTTTATCTTGCCCAAACTCCTCTCAGCCAATTACCCAAGAACTGATTTATACTTCCAATGAGTATTAATACTTAGAATAATTTTTTTTTTTTTGAGATAGCCTCAAGCTATCGCCCTGAGCCCTGGGTAGAGTACTGTGGCGTCACAGCTCACAGCAACCTCAAACTCCTGGGCTTAAGCGATTCTCTTGCCTCAGCCTCCCAAGTAGCTGGGACTAGAGGCGCCCGCCACAACACCTGGCTATTTTTTTTTTTTTTGGTTGTAGTTGTCATTGTTTTGGCAGGCTCGGATCGGATTCGAACCCACCAGCTCTGGTGTATGTGGCTGGTGCCTTATAGCCACTTGAGCTACAGGCACCACCCAGAATAATTTTTTAAATCCTAAAATTATGTAACTTATAAATGAAAGGAAGAAAACCTCAAATTTTCTAAATTCATGAGAACCATTAAAGAAATATACTGGAAAATCTTTTTTTCCCTCCTTGTCCCGGCCAATTTCATCTAATAAAGTATATTTCCTTCTTGAAGACTATACATTTCTAGATTAAAAACTTCTAGACATCAGTGACTAGTTTTGTTTCGGTTTTTATATCTGGCACCTTTCATGTGAGGTGACCCGTACAGGTACTAAAACATGTCAACAGTGTTTAACCAAAGCAATGGAGAATCACTAAAGCTTTGCCTTACATGACTGTTGCATTCCTCTTCTTCCTCATCACAGTCTAGACCCTGATAGGCAATCTCAGTAGTGCTATTCTCCTGAAAGAGGTTGCTCTCCAAATCAGATACTCTGGAAGCCTCAGTCATGACTTTTACTTTCATGCTATGAAAGCCAGTGGAGACCAAGCCCACTTGCAGGTTGACAGGCTCCCCATCAAACAGCAGAAAGTGTGAATTTACCCCTTCTTTGAACCCAGGGGGTTGGTAATCATTTGGTGTCACTGCAAAATGAAAAAGGCAAAAGGCCATGGAAAATGAGTTTCAATAGAATAGGTCTGATTAATCTTTCATGTGTAGCAATAGACAACTTTTTCAGATGCTTGCAAAATTCTACTCATATAAAATGTTAGTTTGGTACTTAGGAAAAAAATTGATTAAAGGTCTCCACCTACCTGCATTATAGTAGTGGAGTTTCATAGTAAGTACAACATCATTGGGAAGAGGTCCAAGGTTCTGCATCAGCATATACAATTTACGGATCAGTAGAACACTGGCTTTCTTAATATCTTCACTGTTTGTCCCACTTTCAAAGCTTGTGGTGCTGCTATAACCACATAGAAAAACGGCATACTTCTTAAATCATACACAACATTGACAATCTATTTGAAAAGGAACAAATTTTTTGACTATATGATAAATAAATACAAATTAAATGTCAGGATATTTTGAGACTATTTTTAGAATTAAATTAGAACGGTTGTACTTTTTACAATGTACATAGAAAAGATTTCTCTTAAGTAGCAAAGACCTGTAAGTCATTTAAAATATGACCTTATATATTTTTTAAAGTTGATTTACAAATAACCACATGCCATAGTAGTGAGAACAATGGATTTGGATTAAGTGATCTGGTATCTAATATTGGCTCTGCTGCTAATTAGCTAAAAGACCTCAGTCAAATCACTTAGACTAGAACTGATCATTCTAGATCAGGCGTCCTCAAACTTTTTAAACAGGGGGCCAGTTCACTGTCCCTCAGACCGTTGGAGGGCCAGACTATAGTTTAAAAAAAAACTACGAACAAATTCCTATGTACACTGCACATATCTTATTTTGAAGTAAAAAAACAAAACGGGAACAAATACAATCACACCACCTCATGTGGCCCGTGGGCCATAGTTTGAGGACCCCTGTTCTACATCAATTAGCTCAATTTGTGAGATAAGCTTACAGACATTTCTATAGCTCTCCAGACATAAAATCAAAATCCAGCTCTGGGCCTTTCTACCATTTGTTTATTCTTCAAAGGTATCCCCTCCTCACTCTTGCCATGGATTACCATAGTGATTTGATTATTCAAGTGTAGTATGCACACAATGCCTTTCATGACCAATCATACCCTCACCTGCAACTACTACCCAGTTTTCTCTCATCCACATGTATTTGCATGTGCCGTTCACTTTGCTTGTATTGTGCTTTTCCACTTCTCTTCCTCTCTCAAATTCATCCTTTAATACCTAGCTCAGATGCCACCTGTTCAAGGAAGTCTCTCCCTAGTAATCTCCTCACCTTGGCCTCAAAGTAATTGTCTCTCTCTAAACTGTTAAGTGGCTATATCATTCGCCTGCATAGTGCAGCATTTGGTGCCCAGCAATTCCATAAACAATTACTGAAATAATGAATGAATGGAGAAGTTGGACTAAATTATTTTCTAATTCTAAACCTTTTTCATTTTTCCCCAAAGTTTTCTTCCCTAATTTGCTTCACATGTGTGAGTAGTTTCTGGGGGAAGACTACTACAACAGTATATTTTCCCACTGTATTGCACAAAGTAAGCACTCAATAAATCAACTGATCTTTGGAGGCAGTGTGAATTCATAAAGCAAACATTTATTAAGTGAATATATTAGCTCCTTTTTCAATTTCAACAACTTAAAGTTTTGTCTACGAAGATTTAACCAATTTGAAAATAAGTAACCAGAGTGAATGGCCATGTAACTCCTGGGATCCTCTGGGATACATCAGTGAAATCATATCCAGGACTCTCATTTAAGCAAATGCCAACCTTTGTTTTCTAGGAAATGAGTAATCTGCACTATCTTCTCTCCTCCTTAGTATGTAAAAGATTCAGCCATTTCTATTTTCTTTTGGCATATGTGCCTTCAAAACAAGAGATTAATCTGGTCATCAGTAGTAATTAAATTTGAGTTTTGGCGAGTAAAAGCCAACTGTTTTATGTGTGACAAAAAATTTATACAAAGTGCCGTATAAGCTAAAAAACATACACTTGCATGTTAGCTAATGGTGAATAATATTTTAATTCCCATTTTTGGAAGTGACTTTCTCTTCAGATCTTAGTATTGTCTGTAGGTTTTACAAATCCTCATGCTCACGGTAAATGATAAGAATTAGGCAGAGGCCAGGTGCAGTGGCTCACACCTGTAATCCTAGCACTCTGGGACGCTGAGGCAGGTAGATTGCCTGAGCTCACGAGTTCAAAATCAGCCTGAGCCAGAGCAAGACCTCGTCTCTAAAAATAGCTGGATGTTCTGGCTGGCGCCTGTAGTCCCAGCTACTTGGGTGGCTGAGACAAGACAATAGCTTAAGCTCAAGAGTTTGAGCTTGCTGTGAGCTGTGACACAACAGCACTCTACCGAGGGTGACAAAGTGAGATAGATAGACAGATAGAAAGAATTAGGCCACATTTCTTTTCAGAGTCATTCCTTTCAGGGACACCCATCCCCCTTATCTTCTATTATCCAGGGCTTCTCACCATCCCTGCACCTTTCGCTACTATGACATCTCATTATCAATACTCAGCTCTTTATGCCCCCTGGCTGATCTGAATCCTAAAGGTACTGAGAGAAAAATAAATGATGCTCTTCAATAAAACATCTCCATCTGCACAGCGAACATTGTCTTTGCTATTGAACCCATTAGTGTATCTAAAACATGAGTTTCAGACGTGATAAGAAACGGCAAGGCTTTCCACTCTTTTCCATAAAGGCAAACACATAGAAAATGGCATTTGTATGACATTCTGGAGTAAGCAGATGAGAATATTTGTGCATGTAGGCAAACAGTGCAGGTGCTTTATCTACCCCAGGCCCACTCTGGCTATATTAAAGGTGGAGACAATCAATATCTTGGCATAGCAGTGAGAAACTTCAGATTAATGACTAAACAGAGCCTTATGGAGTTCTTCAATAACTACCACTCAGACAGCCTTATTAATAGAATTTCTACTGCTATGCTGCCCAACATTGCCCTATTCCCACTAGCCTAGTCTAAGGATTTCAGGGATTTAAACAATTACTACAGCCTCTTTTTATATATAGTAGGGTTCTTATATATAGTAGGGTTTGTGGGGAAATTACAAAAGAAGTATAAGACCTTTCTCCAGCCTCAAGAAACTTATGTTTACCTCAATCCTATTTCTTGTGTTCATTAAACAGTTAGATTCTACCTGTCAAAATCCATGATGGCTCCTTCTTTTGTGTATTTGAATTTGAACTGGTATATTTCAGTCACTTTCTAGAAAAACCAAAAGGAATACAGAAAGAAATTAATTTAGAAAAGAAATCTAGAATCTTACCTGATAATAATCAAGATAATAATCAAGGAACATTTTCTTCATATAACCACTTCCTACACATCTGTTTATTTCACAGCATTACACTAGTCAGCAGTAATATTTCTAAATACAAACACAACTTAGTTTTTCTCTATGCTAAAAAAGAGTTAGATGGCAAATATTGAAATTATCATCTTAAAGCTGGGAAAACTAAGGCACAGGGTGAAGCAACCCAACTAACTATGCAAATGACAGTGGAACCAGTCAAAAAACCATTTGTTCATGTAACAAATATTTTAGTGAAGGTCTACTTTGGGCCAGGCACTGGAATCACAGTGGTGAATAGGACAGAAAAGGTCCCTACTTTTTTTGGAATATACAGTCTTGTTGGGGAGATAGTCAATAAATAAGTAAACAAATAAAATAAGTTCAGATAGTGTAAGTGCTGTGAATAAGAAGCAACAGATGCTGCAATAAGGAATATATGAAGGAGCCTATAGTCCCAGCTCCTCGGGAGGCTGAGGTAAGAGAATCACCTAAGCCCAAGAGGCTGGCAGTTTCGAACCAGCCTGGGCCAGCTAAAACAACAATGAGAACTGCAACAACAACAACAAAAATTGCTGGGTGCTGTGGCAGGCGCCTGTAGTCCCAGCTACTTGGGAGGCTGAGGCAAGAGAATCACTTAAGCCCAAGAGTTTGAGGCTATTTACATGGCACTCTACCAAGGGCGACAAAGTGAGACTCTGTCTCTAAAAAAAAAAAAACAAAAAAACATGAAGGAGAGAAGTGGCAATTTGGTTTGGAAGGGCCAAGGAAGGCCTTGCTGAAGAGGTGATGCTTGAGCTGAACCTTAAGAGCAGCCAGCAATGTGCACATCTGGGGGCTGGGGTGCCTTGGGCAGAGGAAATAGCAATACAAAGGCTCTAAAGAGGGGAGGGATGCCTCTTCCAAGATCAGAGAGGAGGCGAAGTGGCTAAAGATGAGTGAGCAAAGGGGACAAGGTAGATGACGTTGTAGAGGCCTTATTGACCATGGTAAGGGGTTTGAATTTTATTCTAAGTAAACCAGAAGTCTAGTGAAGAGTTTTAAGCAGGTGAGAGATCACCCTTGCTTCTTTAAAATTACAGAGGGGAAGAAGTAGGAGCCATGGGAGTTATTAAGATGCCACGCAGTAATTTGGGGAAGACAGGAAAGTCAACAGAAAAATTAGAAGAATTAGAAAAGGAACATGGGTCTACAATATTAAGCCTTATTTTTTCAATCCTACACTAAAAACTAGATACTACAGCTATGTGCTCTCCTCACTGTAAAGAAAGCTAGAAATAAAAGGGACAAATTTCCTCATATGAGACATACTCCATTTAAAATAAAGTGACTGTCTTAGGTTGGGCTTGGTGGCTCATGCTTATAATCCTATCACTCTAGGAGGGAATGTGGGAAGATGGCTTGAGGTCAGGAATTTGAGACCAGCCTGAGCAAGAGTGAGACCCTCATTTCTAAAAGAAATTAGAAAAATTAACTGTGCATGATGGGTGTGCCTGTAGTCCCTGCTACCTAGGAAGAAGGCTAAGGCAGGAGGATCAGAAGGATCACTTGAGCCCAGGAGTTTAAGGTTGCAATGAGGTATGATTAATACCACTACACTCTACATGGGACATCAGAGGAAGACTCTGTCTCAAAAAATATATACATATTGTCTAGCAGTTAAAGCAAGTGTTTGTCCCAAATATGTTATACAGTTTGTCCACAGAACTGGAGAAGGTGCTAAAGACAGGTAAAGGGTATTAGCTTAAATCATTAAAAAAAAAAAAAATGCGCCTCATTCATCTGGTTCAGTGTATGATCCTTGACAATGTATGATCCTTGACAATGTGAGAATAAGAATGCTAGATTGATCAGAAAAAGTCTCAGTGTTCCTGTTACCTTCTCTAAGATTTAGTCTCCCAACTGTGCTGATCTTAAACTTTAACATGTAACTTAGTCACAGGTGAACAGGTCCTGGGAAAATTGGCTCATTCAGCAGGAGTGGGGAACCTGCAGCCTTCTGACTTCAAGATTCTTTTTTAAGCACCAAAAGAGGCAAGAAAAGCTTCATCTTTCTTGGTTGCACCTCTTTTAATAAAAGGATTTGTTCTGCAAAATTTGGATTCCATCAAAAGGCCACACTTAAGGACCCAGAAGGCCACATTTTGTCTTAAGGCAGTAGGGTCCCCATCCCTGCAGGAGGAGACCGATTTATAATGGGGTTAATTTTTAGAGAAAAGTATTTTTTCCAATAAGACAATCTACTTGAGAAATCAAAGTTCAGAAGGCTGCTTTGTGAATATGGTAGGAAAGACATGTGAAATTAGAGATGCCCAGATGCTTATGGCAGCAGCTTCACTCCACATAGGCTGGAGGCAGAGTTTGCTCTTAGCCAAAGCTGGGTATAATTGCCCTGTCAAGCACACAATGCCTATTCTTTCTGCCTGTCTTTGTTTCTCAGGCAACTCTAGCTTTTTTAATGCTCTGAGCTACATATACATATATATGTATTATATACATGTATTATATATATATTTATATATATATATATAAATTTTGTCAAGGATAGCTCCTTTGGTAATTGATATCATTTTATTTACACTTTATTATGTGATCCTTGAAGCAACTAATAAAAGAGTTAAGTTTATAACTGTTCTATGATGATCCTTAAAATCTGACTCTATTAAGGAAAGTATATTTTCTTCTAAACACTTCCTAAGTCGCTTTTTAGACTAATGTGTTGCATAATAAAAATAAACCTTTAAACTACTCATTGACAGTTTCTATTGATCATATTAAATATATTCACTTTCTTAGACCAAAGCAACATTAACATATGTAGCCTTTCCTTCTCCCTGCACATTCCAATCCACTAAAAGACTTTTCAGGTTTATATTCAAAGAGAATAACATCTGACACTTATTCTCTGTTCTATAGCCAAAACAAGTTTTTGAAAAATACACATCAGACCATGTCACTCCTTTGCTTTAACACCCCCAATGGGGGCAGTGCCAGTAGCTCAGTGGGTAGGGCACTGGCCACATACACCGAGGCTGGCAGTTTCGAACTGGCCTGGGCCAGCTAAAACAACAATGACAATTGCAACAACAACGAAAATAGCCGGGCATTGTGGCAGGCGCCTGTAGTCCCAGCTACTTGGGAGGCCGAGGTAAGAGAATCACTTATGCCCAAGAGTTGGAGGTTGCTGTGAACTGTGATGCCATGGCACTCTACCCAGGGCAACAGCTTGAGACTCTGCCTCAAAAAAAAAAAAAAAAAAAAAAATAGTAATAATAGAAAAAAGAAAAAAAGAAAAACCCTAATGGCTCTCCATTGCTCTTAGAATAAAATCCCAACACTAATTTAATCCAGAAGGCCCTACTCATCTGTTTCCTGCCTCCCTCTCTGGCCGTATCTTTGACCAGTTTTCACCCTTGTACTGATATCACCAATTCTGCCCACAAACACCCACGATTTCTTCCTGTCGTAGGGCCTTTGCACAGCTATACTCTGGAACATGCTGTCTCCAGTTTATGATAATAATATTTAGGCACTGCCTTGAATGCTTTCAGTTCATTCTCATGTAGCCAACACTCTGAAATACTGTATTTCTCAGCCTTTCACATGCATTGCTCCTCACAGACCTGGGCATTCTGACACCTTCAGGTCATTCTGTCTCAGCTCAAATTCTGGCCCCTCAGGGAGGCCTTTTAGGGACTGCCCAACATAACACAGCAGTCCAATTCCTCCTTCATTTTCTATTTCAGCACTCTCCAGCACAGCACGTTTTAAAATTTTCTTCATTGCACTGTATCTGAAACTATTTGTACTAATTTTCATTATTTACTGTTTATCCTCCCTCATAGGAATGTAAGCTGCTAGAGAGCAGGGACCTTTTCTATCCCATTCCCTCCTGGGTTGTTTTTTTTTTTTTTGCCTTCAACAGTGCTAGGCACATAAAAGGAACCCACTTAATATTTGCTGAATGAATAAATATTCAGCCAGGATAGAGTTCATGATCAATTAGGATTTCATTTTACAAAGATTTTATATTTTAACAAACTCTCTAAAAGTATATTGTAACTAGAAACAGCAACCACTTATAATTCAGTTCCTGAAGCAGTCTATTAAAATTGACTGTTGGGTGTGGAGAAAAGGGAACACTCATGCACTGTGGGTGGGACCGCAAATTAGTATAGCCTTTACGAAAGGAAATATGGAAGAGTCCTCAAAGAACTAAAAATAGACCTTTCATTTGATCCTGCAATCTCATTGTTAAGTATCTACCCAAAAGAAAAAAAAGTCATTTTATCATAAGAATATTTGCACTCAGGTGTTTACAGCAGCCTCATTCACAATTGCAAAGATGTGGAAACAACCCAAATGGCCTTCATCACACGAATGGATTAATAAATTGTGGTATATGTATACCATGAAATACTAGTTAGCCATAAAAAAGATGGATATTTTTTACAACTTCAATGAATTTGGAGAACACCTCCTAAGTATCACAAGAATGGAAAAAATCAAGCATCCCATGTACTCAATACTAAATTGAAATTTGTAGATTAACAACAACCATACACATATGATAAGAGAAAAACTCAGTTAAGTTCACTTTGCTCAGAATTTCACTACCCCAACAACCCTCCAAAGGAGCCAACCCTGCCAGCACTTTGAATTTGGACTTCCAGTCTGCAGACTATAAGACAAGAAATTTCTTTTATTTCAGCCAGTTTGTGATACTTCGTAACAGCATCCGTAGCAAACTAATATACATGGATTATAGATCATTTTAATGTCTTCCTTTATGCTTGTCTGTGTTTTCCCATTTTCCTCAACTTTTTTTTTCTCTATACATATACATGTGTTTATTTGGTTTCCACTTTTTGCCTTCACAAAATTAAAAAGGTTTAAATTTTAATAACAATAACAATGTTTGAGATAAGGACTAGAAATGAAAACCTCATAAAGAAAGAATGAAGATAAATACATTCAGAAAAGTAATCTGACGATTGCTGCAAAGAAATATTGAGCAATAATAATAATGCAAAAAAAGTAACATTCACATTGTCAGATAACAGTATGTCTATCATAGAATGCTTTGACTCTGAGGTTCAGTATGGAGCCATCAGTTAACTTATTTTTTTTCCAAAGTCTCAAAAAATAGACAACTAATATTTATAAATAAAAATAAAAGATAATTTCAAAAAACAGATCATGCCAAATTTTATAGACAATAGAAAAAGAAAAACTATTTCAAAATCATTCTACTTCATGTAGATATACCTGATATTAAAATTGGAAAAAAAATATTATAAATGGAAATTACAAACATATTTCACTTATAAATGAGGATGCAATATCCTGAACAACATATTAACAAGTTGAATTAAAAATTAATGTTCAAGTAACGTTACTTTGGTCAAAATTAAATCCAATTTATGTGAGAAAAAAAAAAATTTCACTACCCCAAAAACCAATAGTTTCAAACTAGGAGTTTTGCATGCAGAAGAAAACATGATAAACAATGCCCTAAGAAAAATACCTATTATTAACAATTTATTGGGAGGTTTTAGTTTGGGAAACTTCCTCTCAAAGCTACTGGAGAAAAAAATATTTCAAAACTAAATAAGCAGCAAAGATAAAAAGACATAGAACTAGTTTGGGCATTGGTGAACTGCTACCACCTATATACAATTTTCTTTTCCCTTGCTTAAACAGCTATGTGTTATTATACAAAGAAAGAATATTAAGAGCTAAAAAACATTTAATTTAATCTTCAATACCACCATTAGCCTAAATCCATAGGCTTGGAGAAGGAAAATTGAAAGCAAAGTAAAAGGAAAGAAAGAGAGGAGGAAGACACAGATAGAATGAGAAGAACAAAAGGATTCTCCTTCCATTTCTGGGCCACAGTCACAGCCACCATACAAAGTGGCACAGGTAACTATTAGGTGACCAGGGCTGATATTCACTCCGGTAGATACACAGAGAAAACAAGACAAGACTCTTGTCCACAAGAATTCACAATCTGCTTAGGAGGGATAAAGTAATCTACATAAATCAATTGAGAGTGTTAAATTGTGAAGTTCTTCTAGAAAAGGAATTTAGACAAGTTAGTGTAGCTAAAATAGCCAAAAAGGCTTTCATGAAAGACTTGAATATAAATTGGCCTTGAAAATGAGTAGGATTCACTAAGCAGAGGGAAGAAATCTAGAGAGAGAAGTAAAAGGATGAAGCTCTGAAAATCTATGAAAACTTCAAAAAGGAGAGAATATCGTTGGCAAAAAAAGTATGGAATTGTGCCATATTTCATTTATTTTTCCAAAAAGCCAATAACTGAAAGGATTCAGAAGCTGTTAAAATAAATAATAATCAAATGTGATCTTATACATTTGCACATTAAAAGAGTCTTAATGTTGGGCAGCGCCTCTGGCTCAATGAGTAGGGCGCCAGTCCCACATACCGAGGGTGGTGGGTTCAAACCTGGCCCCGGCCAAACTGCAACAAAAAAATAGCCCGGTGTTGTGGTGGGCGCCTGTAGTCCCAGCTACTCAGGAGGCTGAGGCAAGAGAATCACCTAAGCCCAGGAGTTGGAGGTTGCTGTGAGCTGTGACGCTATGGCACTCTACCAAGGGCAACAAAGTGAGACTCTGTCTCTAAAAAAAAAAAAAAAAAAAAAAAGAGAGAGAGTCTTAATGTTAACTTGTTAGGGAATAGGCTCAGTTCTACTCAATGCTTTTTTTCTCTCAATACTCATAGAAAGTTTTTGAAAATTTCATGATAATGAAATTTTATAATAAAATGTATTGAAAGAGTTCACTATGAGTTCCTTTGCTCATACAGTAGTCTAGTAACAATCTATGGCCTCAACTCAGGTAAACATATTTAAATATAACATATATTTATACTAAATATATATATATATATATATATATACACACACATACTGCCCACCTATATGTGTGTCTTCTTACCTCAGGTTCCTTGGGATTTGCGTAAAGCTAAGGGAAAATAAACAGCATTTCATTTCTGAAACTTACTAGATTACTCCTCATGGAATGTATTTTTCCTCTATAAAGAGTTTGATTTATGTTCTTTTAATTACTGAAATATATTTCAAGCTAGAGAAAAGATATACTTTTATTTTGTAAACAAAGTCTATAGACTATTATATGAATGCTGAATAAAAGTCAACTCTAAATAATTTGTTATGATTTAAAATTTTTAAATAAATCATGTTTCTAAGACTCTAAATGGTATCTTCTCATTTTCTATTCTTAAACACATACATCACAATATACTCAGAGGTATACAAAAATTTTTTATTTTATTTTATTTTATTTTTTTAATTGTTGGGGATTCATTGAGGGTACAATAAGCCAGTTACACTGATTGCAATTGTTAGGTAAAGTCCCTCTTGCAATCATGTCTTGCCCCCATAAAGTGTGACACACACTAAGGCCCCACCCTCCTCCCTCTGTCCCTCTTTCTGCTTCCCCCCCTCATAACCTTAATTGTCATTAATTGTCCTCATATCAAGATTGAGTACATAGGATTCATGCTTCTCCATTCTTGTGATGCTTTACTAAGAATAATGTCTTCCACGTCCATCCAGGTTAATACGAAAGATGTAAAGTCTCCATTTTTTTTAATGGCTGAATAGTATTCCATGGTATACATATACCACAGCTTGTTAATCCGTTCCTGGGTTGGTGGGCATTTAGGCTGTTTCCACATTTTGGCAACGGTAAATTGAGCTGCAATAAACAGTCTAGTACAAGTGTCCTTATGATAAAAGGATTTTTTTCCTTCTGGGTAGATGCCCAGTAATGGGATTGCAGGATCGAATGGGAGGTCTAGGTTGAGGGCTTTGAGGTTTCTCCATACTTCCTTCCAGAAAGGTTGTACTAGTTTGCAGTCCCACCAGCAGTGTAAAAGTGTTCCCTTCTCTCCACATCCACGCCAGCATCTGCAGTTTTGAGATTTTGTGATGTGGGCCATTCTCACTGGGGTTAGATGATATCTCAGGGTTGTTTTGATTTGCATTTCTCTAATATATAGAGATGATGAACATTTTTTCATGTGTTTGTTAGCCATTTGTCTGTCGTCTTTAGAGAAAGTTCTATTCATGTCTCTTGCCCATTGATATAAGGGATTGTTGGCTTTTTTCATGTGGATTAATTTGAGTTCTCTATAGATCCTGGTTATCAAGCTTTTGTCTGACTGAAAATATGCAAATATCCTTTCCCATTGTGTAGGTTGTCTCTTTGCTTTGGTTATTGTGTCCTTAGCTGTACAGAAGCTTTTCAGTTTAATGAAGTCCCATTTGTTTATTTTTGTTGTTGTTGCAATTGCCATGGCAGTCTTCTTCATGAAGTCTTCCCCCAGGCGAATATCTTCCAGTGTTTTTCCTATGCTTTCTTGGAGGATTTTTATTGTTTCATGCCTTAAGTTTAAGTCCTTTATCCATCTTGAATCAATTTTTGTGAGTGGGGAAAGGTGTGGGTCCAGTTTCAGTCTTTTACATGTAGACATCCAGTTCTCCCAACACCATTTATTGAATAGGGAGTCTTTCCCCCAAGGTAAGTTCTTGTTTGGTTTATCAAAGATTAGCTGGTTGTAAGATGTTAGTTTCATTTCTTGGTGTTCAATTCGATTCCAACTGTCTATGTCTCTGTTTTTGTGCCAGTACCATGCTGTCTTGACCACTATGGCTTTGTAGTACAGACTAAAATCTGGTATGCTGATGCCCCCTGCTTTATTTTTGTTACTAAAAACTGCCTTAGCTATACGGGGTTTTTTCTGGTTCCATACAAAACGCAGAATCATTTTTTCCAAATCTTGAAAGTACGATGTAGGTACTTTGATAGGAATGGCATTGAATAGGTAGATTGCTTTGGGAAGTATAGACATTTTAACAATGTTAATTCTTCCCATCCATGAGCATGGTATGTTCTTCCATTTGTTAATATCCTCTGCTATTTCCTTTCTGAGGATTTCATAGTTTTCTTTATAGAGGTCCTTCACCTCCTTCGTTAGGTATATTCCTAGGTATTTTATTTTCTTTGAGACTATGGTGAAGGGAGTTGTGTCCTTAATTAGCTTCTCATCTTGACTGTTATTGGTGTATACAAAGGCTACTGACTTGTGGACATTGATTTTATATCCTGAAACATTACTGTATTTTTTGATGACTTCTAGGAGTCTTGTGGTTGAGTCTCTGGGGTTCTCTAAGTATAAGATCATGTCGTCAGCAAAGAGGGAGAGTTTGACCTCCTCTGCTCCCATTTGGATTCCCTTTATTTCCTTGTCTTGCCTAATTGTATTGGCTAGAACTTCCAGCACTATGTTGGATAGTAAAGGTGACAGAGGACAACCTTGTCTGGTTCCAGTTCTAAGAGGAAAAGCTTTCAGTTTTACTCCATTCAGTAAAATATTGGCTGTGGGTTTGTCATAGATAGCTTCAATCAGTTTTAGAAATGTGCCACCTATGCCTATACTCTTCAGTGTTCTAATTAGAAAAGGATGCTGGATTTTATCAAATGCTTTTTCTGCATCTATTGAGAGGATCATATGATTTTTATTTTTGCCTCTGTTAATATGGTGGATAACGTTTATGGACTTGCGTATGTTAAACCAGCCTTGCATCCCTGGGATGAAGCCTACTTGATCATGATGAATGACTTTTTTGATGATAAGCTGTAATCTATTGGCTAGGATTTTGTTGAGAATTTTTCCGTCTATATTCATGAGTGAGATTGGTCTGAAATTCTCCTTTTTGCTTGGGTCTTCTCCTGGTTTTGGTATCAGGGTGATGTTTGCTTCATAGAATGTGTTGGGGAAGATTCCTTCTTCCTCAGTTTTTTGGAATAATTTCTGCAGTACAGGAATAAGCTCTTCCTTGAAGGTTTGATAGAATTCTGGAGTGAAGCCATCTGGACCAGGGCATTTTTTAGTTGGAAGCTTTTTTATTGTTTCTTTGATCTCAGTGCTTGAAATTGGTCTGTTCAGGAGGTCTATTTCTTCCTGGCTAAGTCTAGGGAGAGGGTGTGATTCCAAATATTGATCCATTTCCTTCACATTGTCAAAATTCTGGGCATAGAGTTTCTGGTAGTATTCAGAGATGATCTCTTGTATCTCTGTCGGATCAGTTGTTATTTCCCCTTTATCGTTTCTGATTGAGGTTATTAGAGATTTTACTTTTCTATTTCTAGTTAGTCTGGCCAATGGTTTATCTATTTTATTTATTTTTTCAAAAAACCAACTCCTTGTTTCATTAATTTTCTGAATGATTCTTTTGTTTTCAATTTCATTGATCTCTGATTTGATTTTGGATATTTCTTTTCTTCTACTGAGTTTAGGCTTAGATTGTTCTTCTTTTTCCAATTCCATAAGATCTCTTGTGAGATTGTTGATGTGCTCTCTTTCTGTTTTTCGAATGTAGGCATCTAAAGCGATGAATTTTCCTCTCAAAACTGCTTTTGCAGTATCCCACAGGTTTTGGTAGCTTGTGTCTTCATTGTTGTTATGCTCAAGGAAGTTAATGATTTCCTGTTTTATTTCTTCCTTCACCCATCTGTTATTCAACAGAAGACTGTTTAATTTCCATGCCTTTGGGTGGGGTTGAGCATTTTTGTTAGAGTTGAGTTCCACCTTTAGTGCCTTATGGTCTGAAAAGATACAAGGTAAAATTTCAATTCTTTTGATTCTGTTGATATTTGTTTTGTGTCCCAGGATATGATCAATTTTGGAGAATGTTCCATGGGGTGATGAGAAGAATGTATATTCTTTATCTTTGGGGTGGAGTGTTCTATATACGTCTATCAAGCATAATTGTTCTAGGGTCTCATTTAAATCTCTTACATCTTTCTTTAATTTCTGTTTAGAGGATCTGTCCAGCTCTGTAAGAGGTGTGTTAAAGTCCCCTGTTATGATGGTATTATCAGATATCATATTGCTCAGACTGAGTAAGGTCTGTTTCAAGAATCTGGGAGCATTTAAATTGGGTGCATAAATATTTAGAATTGAAATGTCTTCTTGTTGTAGTTTTCCCTTGACCAATATAAAGTGACCATCTTTGTCTTTTTTGACTTTAGTTGCTTTAAATCCACATGTATCTGAAAATAAGATTGCAACTCCTCTTTTCTTCTGAATTCCATTTGCCTGAAAAATTGTCTTCCAACCCTTGACTCGGAGCTTTAATTTGTCTTTTGAAGCCAGGTGTGTTTCTTGCAGACAGCAAATGGATGGCTTGTGTTTTTTAATCCAGTCAGCCAATCTATGTCTCTTCAGTGGGGAATTCAAGCCATTAACATTTATTGAGATAATTGATAAGTATGGTAGTATTCTATTCGTCTTATTTGGTGAGAGTCCATTGCTTAGTTTTATCTTTTGCATCAGTGTGGAGGTTAGGTTCTGTCCTTTGATTTCTGAGTTCTTACTTTGCTGCTGATGCATTGTGGTGGTCAGTGTGCAGAACAGGTTGAAGTATTTCCTGTAGAGCTGGTCTTGTTGTGGCAAATTTCCTCAATGTTTGTATATCCGTAAATGATTTGATTTCTCCGTCAATTTTGAAGCTTAGCTTAGCAGGGTACAGAATTCTGGGCTGAAAATTGTTCTGTTTAAGTAGATTAAAGGTAGATGACCATTGTCTTCTTGCTTGGAAAGTTTCATTAGAGAAGTCTGCGGTAACTCTGATGGATTTGCCCCTGTAGGTCAACTGGCGCTTACTCCTGGCAGCTTGCAGAATCTTTTCTTGTGTCTTGACTTTGGACAGGTTCATCACAATGTGTCTTGGAGAAGCTCAGTTAGAGTTGAGGCGACCTGGGGTCCGATATCCCTCTGAAAGCAGTGTGTCAGAATCTTTGGTGATGTTTGGGAAATTTTCTTTTATAATATTCTCTAGTATGGCTTCCATTCCTCTGGGGCATTTTTCTTCCCCTTCTGGAATTCCTATAACTCGTATGTTGGAACGCTTCATAAAGTCCCATAATTCTGACAGTGAACATTCTGCTTTCTCTCTCTTCTTTTCTGCCTCTTTTACTGAGTTATCTCAAGAACTTTGTCTTCTACCTCTGAAATTCTTTCTTCTGCATGGTCTAACCTGTTGCTGATACTTTCCATTGCATCTTTAAGTTCCCTAATTGACTGTTTCAGTTCCTTCAGGTCTGCTATATCCTTTTTATATTCTTCATATCGTTCATCTCTTATTTGATTCTGTTTTTGGATTTCCTTTTGGTTATTTTCCACTTTATTAGCAATTTCCTTCATTGTTTCCATCATTTCTTTCATTGTTTTCAACATGTGTATTCTAAATTCCCTTTCTGTCATTCCTAACATTTCTATACTGGTGGAATCATCTGCAGTAGCTACCTCATGGTCCCTTGGTGGGGTTGTGCTAGACTGGTTCTTCATGTTGCTTGGAGTTTTCTGCTGATTCTTCCTCATGAGTGATTTCTTTTATCTGTTTCCTTGCCCTAATTTTCCTTTCACTTCCTCTTGCTCTTTAAGTTCTTGTGCCTGTGGACTAAGGGTTACAGGACCAGAAGGGTGAGAAGGTTGAAGAGCAAAAAAAAGGGGATGAAAGAAAGGAGGACCGAGTGATAAGAAAAAAAGAAAGATAGAGAAAGGAGAGGGGGTGGGTATAAGGAATATTGACAAAAAGAAGAGAGGCACAGAAAGAGGGAGACAGGGCAATATAGGTGTACAGTAGGGTACTTTGACACAACCTTAAAAAACCCCACCTTCTGGGGGTGCCCAGTTGCGTGGTTCCCTTGAGGTCAGCAGCTCTTTGCTAACCTGGTCAGACACAGTACCCCACCTCCACCAAGTAGAGAGGAAAGACAAAAATGCTATAAATCAAACCAAAACAAGCAAACAGAAAACTTTACAGGGATAAAATTGGGTGAAAAACCAAATGATATCGGTAGAAACACTAGCAAAAATGAAGTTGAAGTTATTAAAAAAGGCAGCAATGGGAAATTATAATTAAACTAGGAAAATTGAGAAAGAAAAAGGGATCTGTGTGGAAAAGATTGAAATTAAAAAAACAAAAGAACATCGGCAACGTCAAAATAAACAAACAAAAAAAACAACCAAACAAAAAAAAAAAAAAGAAAAAAATACACAACCAAAAACAAAGCAGTATGTATATGTTGTTGAATATTGTTTGGGCAGCACGTGGTCTTCTGGGGTATGAGATGTTAGTCACAGTTCTGATACGACTGGAGGCTGCTGATTTCTCAAACCCCAGCAGGTAGACACCCTAAATCTCTCTTCGGCCTACTTAAAAGGCACTTTGAACTTGTAAACTTGCTGAACAGAAGCTTTCCCAGCTTTCTCGCTGGAATCGCTGCTGAAGTGGCTATCCACTTACCCAGTGTGCCAAAACTGGTCTCACTCTGCCCCTGAGGGTTAGGGCTGCAAGGCGGCTCAGACCCCACCCTTAGGCTACTTGGTTGCTGGGTTACCAGCTCCCACCCGTTTCTAGCTCTGTGACCCTGAGGGCGGAGCTTGCCGGGGCAGATCACTGACAATGGATCCGTGTGACCCACCGCCAAACACTATTAGCTCTGTCTGGCTCAGCGGCTCAGACTGGGGCCCTAGACAATGGCCAAAGTTTTCCACACTCCCGCTCAGGCCTTCCCCAAGGCAGTTCAACTCAGTGCCAAGTCCAAGGACATCAAAACAGTTCACAGGTAAGGCCTTTCTGGTTTGCAGTCTCGCTGCTACTGAACTTACAGTTGTGGGCGGGTTTAGACGGATTGAACACACGCGACCACTTGCCGGTTTTCCACGGTTTTAGTCCTCCTCTTGGGGTCCAGAAGTCTCTCGCTGACTCCCTGTATCCTCATAGGAGTGATGATAGGCAGTTCCCACCAGCCAGAGATGCCTGAAGTCCTATCTCCCCAGACTCACGGTGCCCAGATGCAAGGAAGCTGTTACTCGGCTGCCATCTTGCTCCGCCCCTCACAAAAATTTTTTTTAAGAGTCTACAAAACTTCAGGCGGCACCTATGGCTCAAAGGAGTAGGGCGCCAACCTCATATGCCAAAGGTGGCGGGTTCAAGCCCAGCCTCGGCCAAAAAAAAAAAAGTCTACAAAACTTCAAAACCAAAAATCTTTGAGTCTGTTAAGTAACTAAAAAAATGAAATCTAGCTGGGCATTGTGGGTGCTTGTAGTCCTAGCTACTTTGGAGGCGGAGGCAAGAGAATCGCTTCAGCCCAAGAGTTTGAGGTTGCTGTGAGCTTTGACTCCACTGCACTCTACCCAGGGCAACATAATGAGACTCTGTCTCAAAAAAAAAAAAAGAAATCTTGAGAGCCAATAGATGAAACAAATAGTATATTGGATTTAATTTTCCCATGTATGATAATATACCAAAGAAATACATAGTTTGTAATCTTTTATTAAACTTCTGATAGTCATTATTTTTTAATTCCAAAATGTCATAACATAGATAAAGTCAGGGAGGAAATGAGAGCATACTATTTTAATGTTTCACTTGCCTGAAGACAATGTAAGCAGAGACAGAGACTTAGTCTTTAAATGTATACTTACTGTAAGTACTGCCATGTGTAGCTTTAAGAGAAAGAAAAAAACTATTGTTATTATACTTGCACTTTCATTATTGTTATTTTCAATGGAGGTTAATTAAAATATTACTTTAGAGAGGTTCTCAGGGTGGACTGGTTGCAGGACCCCCTGCATATACCAAAATCAGAGCCCAGTGAAATCATATGTATGTATAAGAGGACCCACACAGTTGTTCAATGGTCAACTGTACTTTTTTGGTCAAAATTAATTGTATTTTAAAAATATATGTATATTAACTATTTCATACTAACTTTTTGTATTATTAAAATGTTTCCTAGATACTTAAAAATTGATTCTTTCCTATCATTTGTTAATTGATATATAACAGTTATACATGTTTGGGGGAGTACACGTGATATTTTGATACCTGTACACATGTGTAATAAGTTCGGCTATACAACTCTAGATTACTTATAATGCCAAACACAATGTAATAGTTATAACACCTTTTAAAATTTGTATCATTTTTATCGTTGTATTGTTATGTTTTATCAGATATTTTTCTAAATAATTTTCAATCCGTGTTTGGATGAATCTGCAGATGCTGAATGCTCTGACATGGAGGGTTGACTGGACTAATTATTCATTCACTCAAGTGAATGCCTATTACACACATAGGCCTCTGCTGGAAAGGAGAGGAATACAAAAAAGGTTAACTATCCCTACTCTCAAAATGTTACATTCAAGTTTGAGAGGCAAAATAAATCATTATTACTAAAAATTAAATAAGCTACAAGTACCTCAAAAAGGTGTGCCCTTTGAAACTAATCTACTAACATAAAAATCTAAAAGTGTGATACATCTCTAAAACTCTTACTCTCTACATAGACACTACTACAAACACATTCTCTCTGCTTGAAAGAGTATTAGAATGTACAGGTAGAGATATAAGTAAGCCTATGATACATTTTTTTAAAAACTGTTAACAAATCGGGAAATTTCAGTACCATGATTTCATATCAAAGAATTAAATCTTTACTGACACTGTGTGGTTATTTTGGTTACTGCATATAATTGGTTTTAAGACCACACAGTGAAACTCTAATTAATATTAATTATTTAATTAATAGTTCATTCATTCACTCAAAAATAGACATGACCTCTGATCTCAGGGAAGACCAACATTATGCAAAAATATAACACAGACACCTACATCAACATCATTACAACTGTGTTAATTACTATGAAGAAGCAGTGCAGATGATGAGACATTAAACAGAAGGACAATCTGTTTAATGTCTGTTTAAAGGCTGGGGGAGGGGGTGTGTCAGGGAAAGCCTCCCTGGGGAAGTAAGTATTTAAGGTGAAACCTGAAGGATAAATTAGAGTTAGCCAGGCAAAGTACATGAAGTAGGGGAGAGAAGTTTCCAGGCAAAAGGAACATATGTACAAAGGTTAAAAGAATTTGGCATGTTCTAGATTTCTTGTGTGGCTTGTATACAGAAGTGAGAGTGATGCCTTGGAAAGTCAGATAGGGATCATATAGACCTTGCAGTTTATGTGAAGGACTGAAAACTATATTTTAAAAGCCTTAGAAGATGTTTAGGCAAAAGAATTACATGGTCAGACTCAGGTTTCTAAAAGAATATAGTGTGGAACAATGGGCTGGAATGGTGAGAGGCTGAGAATGGGAATAAGGAGGCAAGTTAGGTAGTCTAGTTTTTATAATAATTTTCTAAAAATATGTAGCATTATGGGAGGCCGAGGTCAGTAAATTGCATAAGCCCAGGAGTCTGAGACCAGCCTGAGCAAGGATTAGACCCTGTCTCTAAAAATAGCCAGGTGTTGTGGTGGGCGCCTGTAGTCCCAGCTACTTTGGAGGCTGAGGCAAGAGGATCGCTTGAGCCCAAGAGTTCGAAGTTGCTGTGAGCTCTTATGCCATGGCACTCTACCGAGGGCAATAAAGTGAGACTCAGTCTCAAAACAAACAAACAAACAAAAAAAAAACCATATATATATATATATACATATACATGCTTATTTAAATAATTTAAGAATATAAAATTCATCAAACTGCCTCTTTGTATATTACATTGCTTTGTACATTACATTGCTATGTTAATATTGTAATTATTTATTTAAGAAGTGACTATTAGACTGGAAACTCTCATTCAGTGCCTAGGAACGATGTCTGGCACAGAGTAAATAACCAATATATAAAGAAAGAATGAATGGATGTTTAACATTTACATAGTCTTTATTATGTACCAGGCATTGTTCTAAACATTTTAAATTAATGGTTGTCAAAGTATGGCCCCTAGACTAGCAGTCAGAGTGTCGGCTAGAATTTATTTGAAATGCAAATTGTCATATTAGAAATTTTGGGGTGGAGTTTAGTAATCTGTTTTAACAAGTCCTTCAGGTGATTCTGATACAAACTATTGTGAACTATTGATTTAGATTATTAATTCATTTACTTCTCAAATAACACTAAGAGATAGGTTCTATTATTATCCCTATTTTATATGTAAAGAAAGTAAGGTACCAAGAGGTAGATTACTTGCCCAAGGTCACACAAGGTATTAAGTGACAGAACTGGAACTCACTTCAGACGCTTGACTCCAAAACTTGGAGCTTCTAACTATATTGTACCACCCCTCAGTGATGGACACTCAAGAAAGGTTGCTAAATGAATGGAGGAAAGAGAATGAGCACTATTCATTCATTATGCCAGTGATGGTCTTCTCCCCCTATCAACTTGTCCAAATACTCAAGGCTTTCAAAGCCCAAAAGCTATTTTTCTCCCAAAGATCACACATACCATTGCACATGATTGGTATTTGTCCTTTCTAATGAGTGTTATGGTTACTTACACTTGCATAGGAGTGATAGTCAAAATATCTCTGACATAAATATCAAATTGATATGAAAAAAATCAATATTTAAAGCCTAATCCAATGGCATAGGTACTCACAATTAGAAAGGATGCCAATTTAACTCTACAGGCTGGTTCCTGGAAACAACCTTTGGACTACGTATTAATCCTTTAGTTGCTAGTTTTTAAGACCAGTCTAGGGAGACCCCAAAACAGACACTGGTGAGGTGAGGAAGAGGATACTGGTGGGGATCACATGAGGTCTCAGAAAAGCAGTTGTTTACCGATACAGAAGTATTTCAATATTTTAATAGTAGGTACATTTGGGCCAGTGTGCAACAGGTGATCATCAGCCCTTTATATGAACATCACTTATCTTCTCCCATAGTTTATAAGTTCTTTCTCACATCTGTTTTATCTTTGTATCCCTCAGTCCCTCGGGTCAGTGTTGAATAAATCACGAGTAAAAACTGCATGAAAAGAGAAATGTATAAATGTGCTAAGTAATCCACGGTAGGACTTGCTCGCCTCAAGATTTCTTAAAGAAACTTTAAGAATTTCTTGAATTGAAAAGGAATAAAAAGAAGCCACAGTTAGGAAAAAGGGGAGAAAAGAGTGGTAGAAATTTCATTTATATATGTTGTAGCTTGTCTCTTCAATGAGGACTAGAGCCTCCAGTTTTTACATCTTTCATAGCTGTCTTGGGCAGCATGAAAGATGAGATGGACCTAAAATTTAAGCTACATTTTTTAAAAAGTCAGGGCACAAGACTAGCTGTTTCAAGGGAATAGGTTATATACATAAACCAAACATAGTTACCAAAATAACTAAGAATAAAAACCAATTATTCAGGTCCATTTTTTCCTTTCATATCTGCAAATTCAATCACTGCTATTCTGAACATGTTCAACACACTAAATGCCAAATTCTTGTCTCCCCTGTCCCACATCCTGTGGATCTCTTCCAGTGACTTCAGAGGAAATTCTGTGGTCAAAAAGATATGAGTATGTCAAACAGAAAAGTGAGGGTTTTATTTCTAATCGATGTAAAGGAGACATCAATGGGACAACAAAGACACAAAATAAAAAGATACTGGTTTATGAACACAAGTGTAGGCACTGCTACACTGCGAAACACAACAAAAAATAAAAGTCTAAACTTCTTTTTTTAAAGGATAAAAGACAAGTTTTTGATCCTGGTGTAAATTTTAAAATATTCTTACGTATCTCTTTTCCAAAGCATCAAAACAACCTTGAATCCTGTCAAGAAACAAATGTTTGATGTCAATTCAGACCAGATGCAAAGCCAAAAAAATTCCGAGTACAGAATTCATTTACGTATTTTGCTTTGAAGCACATTAAATTGATAACTTTTTTACCTTTCCTATTTAATTAATTAATCTTTTTTAAAAACTCCTGGCATCTTTTAATATGTTGATGTGAGCAATTTTAAGGTAGGAACCACATCTTTTTTTTTTTTTGCCCTCGTTAATGTTTAGTACACTGACACGAATATGATGAATGTTAAAATTTTGATCGATATATTTTATCTTTATACAAGTTCATTTTATTTTAAAAACAATCTAAAATAATATTGAGTAATCGTTATAAATTTCTAGAAAATTATTTTAAAAAGAAAGAGGGAAAGAAAAAATGATTTTAAGGGAATGATCTCACCAAATGAATTTTATGGGTAATTTTAGACATGATAAAAATAATGTTGTTTAACTTTTGTGGAATTCCAATTACTTACCATTTGATGATATGCAGTGATCCAGGACATTTTTTGTCTTCTCGGAGGATTTTTATGCTGAGGTCTACAAAAATAGAAACATAGACTATTTTCATCTACAACGTGACTGCTGTACTGATATTGTCCATGCTAAATAGGGTATTTCCTTTAACTATTTTAAGTCATATAACTTGTTTTTTATACCTTATAAAAACATTTATAATCTCTAAATATCTACTTGAAACATAAATTCTATGTTAATAATCAGTTTTGTCTCAATTTTCTCTATAGGGTAGCAGTCTGCCCTGTTTACAATGTAGTACAGCTGAGTTGGTTGCAAAATCAATTTGCATCTCTTCTTTGCCTGTTAAATTCTAAGTCACCAATTCAAAACATACACCTCAATCTTAAGTCATTTCTCTACCTCTCAATGGAAAACAAAGAATGAAAAAATTTTACATAATCTCAAATATTTATTTCCATGTAAAATCTAACTACCTTTCTATAATTGGAGAAGAGGAATATCTTTTTTTTTTTTTTTTTGAGACAGAGTCCATTATGTTGCCCTCAGTAGAGTGCTACAGCTTCACAGCTCACAGCAACCTCAAACACTTAGGCTTAAGTGATTCGCTTACCTCAGCCTCCCAAGTAGCTGGGACTATAGGCACCCACGACAACGCCCGGCTATTTTTTTGTTGCAGTTATCATTGTTGTTTAGCTGGCCCAGGCCGGGTTTGAACCCGCCAGCCTCGGTGCCTGTGGCTGGCACCGTAATCACTGTACTAGGGGCGCTGAGCCAGGAATATCTTATTAAAGGAGTTTTGGTTTAGGCTCGGTGGCTGTAGCTCAGCAGCTAGGGTGCCAGCCACATACAATGGAGCTGGAGGGTTCGAATCCAGCCCAGGCCTGCCAAACAATGACAACTACAACAAAAAAAATAGCTGGGCGTTGCGGCAGGTGCCTGTAGTCCCAGCTACTTGGGAGGCTGAGGCAAGAGAATTGCGTAAGCCCAAGAGTTTGAGGTTGCTGTGAGCTGAGACGCCATGGCATTCTACTGAGGGTGACAAAGTAAGACTCTGTCTCAAAAAAAAAAAAAAAAAATTTTGGTTTAGATCAGTCCAAGATCAATCACTGATTCATGTATGATTTTTGCATGAGTCACTTCATGTTTGCATATTGTTTTCCTATCTTAAAATTGATGTCACTCTACCTCTGTTGAGGGATATGAAAATTATTCCACGTTGGTAATAATTTTCTAACATTGAGAGATTACCAGAAAGAATGACACAGGAGTATTAAACATTTTTTTTAGGATGGTCACTAAAGACAAACATTGAGAGAGAGACATCACTTCCACTATAACTGCCACAAAAAATAAATAAATAAATAAATAAATAAATAAAGCTCAGGCGGTGCCAGTGGCTCAGTGGGTAGGGCGCTGGCCCCATATACAGAGGGTGGCGGGTTTGAACCGGACCCCAGCCAAACTGCAACAAAAAAATAGCCAGGCATTGTGGCAGCCGCCTGTAGTCCCAGCTCCTCAGGAGGCTGAGGCAAGAGAATCGCCTAAGCCCAGGAGTTGGAGGTTGCTGTGAGCTGTGACGCCACAGCACTCTACCGAGGGCAATAAAGTGAGACTCTGTCTCTAAAAATATATAATAATAACAACAATAATAATAAAGCTATAAGGGAGAAAGGATACCCAGGAAGGGTAAGATCTAGAGCACAGGTCTTCTCAAGGAGACCCCCAAGGATACACCTGAGGGGTCCTCCCCATGGTGCCTCAACTCTTAGGAATTTGTAGAAACTTAACTTCTTGGAACCTGGAAATTTCCGCTTCTTCTCCTGTAGTTCTGTGGGGGCTGGAACAGTTTCTCCCGCTTAATTCAAACTGACCAATGAGAAAGATACCTGTGGGTTGGAACTTTTTGACTGAAGATAAAAAGGGAAAGACCTAGCCAGTTGGGGAGCATGGCCATTTTGAATTCTTCTATACCATTTGCTCTGCTGGCTGAGTAAAAAAGCCTTTTTCCTCTTAAATATGGACAGTGTTTGTTTTCTTCAGTGGGCCTCGTCTTCCCACAACATAAGGAATGGTATTACCCACATGCCTATGGTAGTGAATGGCACATAGTAAGTGCTTAATTACAAAAAAAATGACTTTTCTTTTTTTTAAGAGGCAGAGTTTCACTTTGTCGCACTCAGTAGAGTGCTTAGGCATCACAGATCATAGCAACCTCCAGCTCTTGGGCTTAGGCGAGTCTCTTGCCTCAGCCTCCTAAATAGCTGGGACTACAGGCACCTGCCACAACGCCTGGCTATTTTTTATTGTTGTTGTTGTTGCAGTTTGGCTGGGGGTGGGTTCGATCCTGCCACCCTTGGTATATGGGGCCAGTGCCCTACTCATTGAGCCACAGGCACCACCCTTTTTTTTTTTTTTTTTTTTGAGACAAGAGTCTCACTCTGTAGCCCTAGGAAGAGTGCTGTGGTGTCATCATAGCTTAAAGCAACCTCAAATTCTTGGACTCAAGTGATTCAACCTCCTGAGTAGCTAGTACTACAGGTGCCTACCAGTATGCTGGGCTACTTTTTTCTATTTTTAGTACAGAGCGGGTCTCTCTTGTTCAGGCTGGTCTCCAACTCCCGAGCTCAAGCAATTAACCTGCCTCAGCCTCCCAGAGGGCTAAGATTATAGGTATAAGCCACTGTACCCAGCCCATATGACTCTTTTTTTTCAAACAAGAGTTTGAAGAAAACTCTTTCTAACAAGAATTTGACTCTATATTCCAAACATAAGGGGAACTGCAACTATATGCTAGATATAAACACATTCACTATTAGAGATTTGTATTTCATAGACCAAAAGAGGTCATAATAAAAACGAGGTTGTCATAATTGCAAATATCATAATTATATACTTACAGCACACATGCATTTTACTGACGCTCATAAAAAGAATAAAATATTGCTTAAGAATATTAAATTGTGGCGGTGCCCGTAGCTCAGTCAGCAGGGCGCCAGTCACATATACCAAGGGTGGCAGGTTCAAACCTGGCCCGAGTCTGCTAAACAACAATGACAACTGCAACCAAGAAATAGCTGGGCATTGTGGCAGGTGCCTGTAGTCCCAGCCACTTGAAAGGCTGAGTCAAGAGAATTGCTTAAGCCCAAGAGTTTGAGGTTGCTGTGAGCTGTGACACCACGACACTCTACCCAGGGCAACAGTTTGAGATTGTCTCAACCTCCCCACCCCCAAACCCAAAAAACCCGATTAAATTGTAATGAGGCTAAGGTATATCATTAGATACAGATGTGATCAATTTTAAATTAGGAGCTCGGCGCCTGTGGCTCGAGTGGCTAAGATGCCAGCCACATACACCTGAGCTGGCGAGTTGGTATCCAGCCTGGGCCTGCCAAACGACAGCTGCAACCAAAAAAATAGCCGGGCATTGTCGCAGGCGCCTGTAGTCCCAGCTACTTGGGAGGCAAAGGCAGGAGAATGGCTTGGGCCCAGGAGTTGGAGGTTGCTGTGAGCTGTGATGCTACGGCACTCTATCCAGGGTGACAGCTTGAAGTTGTCTCCAAAAAAAAAAAAAATTTAAATTAGGGTTTGAAAAATAACATTTCATAAGGAAATTTGTATCTGTATATCTTTATTTCCAATTGACAGTTCCTATTATAGTGACAAATCAACAAGGTTCACACAATAATCAAGTAAATGAAGTGAAAGATATGTTGATTGGTTTGATGTAAGCATGTCAGACTGTATAAAAAAACAACATTGTACCCCACATATGCATAAATGTATTCATGATCTATGTGTATATGACTTAATAAAAAAAAATTGATGAGTCCTAGCTTTTTATATATGTGTATATATATATATATATATATACACAAGAGAAGGAAAAGAGTCAGAAACAGCTTGTAATATAAGGCAATGAGATTAACAGTTTAAGGGCACAAAAAACAAAAGGAATAAAAGTAGAAAACCTGGCAATTAAGAAAAGAATGTAACTGATTAGAATAAATATCCATGCTAACCAAAAATGAGCTTGGAAAGGAAAAGAGAAAGGAAGAGGAAGACTAAGGCTCATACTTCATTTAAAAATCTCTAATTTTTGGCCAGGTATGGTGGCTCATGCCTGTAATCCCAGCACTCTGGGATGCAGAGGCGGGTGGATCACCTGAGCTCACAGATTCGAGACCAGCCTAAGATAGAGCGAACCCCCCCCCAAAAAAAACAGCTGGGTGTCGTGGCGGGCACCTGTAGTCCCAGCTACTAGAGAGGCTGAGGCAAGAGAATTATTTGAGTCGGGCATGGTGGCTCATGCATGTAATCCCAGCACTTGGGAGGCCAAAGCATGTGGATTGCTTGAGCTCACAGGTTCGAGACCAGCCTGAGCCAGAGTAAGACCCCTGTCACTAAAAAAAATATCCAGGTGATGTGGCGGGCACCAGTAGTCCCAGCTGCTTGGGAGGCTGAAGCAAGAGAATCACTTGAGCGCAAGAGTTTGGGGCTGCTGTGAGCTATGACGCCATGGCACTCTACCCAGGGTGACCAAGTGAGACTCTGTCTCAAAAAAAAAAACAAAAAAAAAAAGGGAATTGCTTGAGCCCAGGAGTCTGAGGTTGCTGTGAGCTATGACGCCACAACTCTACCAGGGGCGACAAAGTGAGACTCTGTCTCAAACAAACAAACAAACAAACAAAAAACTCCAATTTTTCTTTTAATAATTGAGAAATATGAGGGCATGTCTGACTGTTTAAACAAAAATTCAAAGATCCTTAATGTCAAGCTTACAATCATTAACTATCACAGCAAAGGATTCTTAGCATGTTTTAACTTACTCTTCAGTGTTTTAAGCAATATTAGAGGTTCATTTTTGCCAAGAAAAAAAGATAAGCTTGGCATTTTTTTCTCAGCATATTTATATATATTAACAGGGAGAAGAGCTTTTTGAACTTTGAACTTCCTCAATGCCAAAGTATACCTCAAAGAACAAATTCAACTGAGGCACAAATCTATAGCATTCAAATAGATTTTGATCTGCCTATTGCTTTTATAAGTGTAATTTAGAATTAATGGCCTTATCCATACAGATTTCTTTTTTCCTCAGTCTGTCATTTGATATCTAGTCAGGAACTAATGGTTCCTATAAGTAAAATCACTAAAAATAGCAAAATTCAAATGGAAAATAGATTAGCAAATTGGTCTTGGAGAACAAGCCCAGGAGTTGGAATTAGCACACTCTGTGAGAAATGAAAGGTTTACTCCTGCTGAATAGAAATAAGGGCCACAACAGCCAAAATAATCATTTAGTTTAACTTTACCATCCAAATGGCGCTCTCCGTAAGAGCTCTCTGGAAACAGTCCCCTTAGATATGTTATACATGAGACAGAAGTAGCAAAAAGTTTCTTCACCATTATCAATGACTCCTGCTCGTTAGTGATTTGAGACGGAAAAACTGTTTCCTGGAAAAACAACAAAAGTAAAAAAAGATTATTATTCTTTAGTATATTCACACCACTAACCATAAAAATGATGAAAAAATGTTCTAACATTTCTAATTTGATACTGTATAGGTAACCAGAAGAAAACAAAGCTTTAAAAACTGCGTTCAATTAGATCTTCACAAGCAAGGCACAGCAGAAAGGCAAACAATTACCCAATAATTCAAGATTAAAACAATTTATTTCACAATGATCTATGGATATGAAGCAAAACTGAAGTTTTATTATGATTATATAATCTCCTTCCTTCTGAGAGAGTCCTCAGACCCCACTAGAATCTGACTTTACTCCCCTCATTGTACACCGTTCTCTCTAAAGTCACCAAGTATTTCTTACCATTGACTTCTCATTCCTCCTAATACGTAACTTCTTTGCAGTAACTGACACTATTGCCCACATACTCTATTTTCTTCTTCAAGCTACCATAACACTATTTTGGTTTTTTACCTATCCCTACACATCTGTCTCAGTCTCTTTTATTTTTTCCAGTTGTTCTTCCCGTTAAATGTTGGTTGTCCAGGGTTCTGTCTTCAATTATTTTCTTTTCATAGCTCTCTTCTTGGATAATTTCATCTAGTTTCACAGTTTCAACTATGGCTTATACGGGGAGGACTGCAAGTCCCCATTTCTGCTCTGAGTCTCATATCTACACTTCTATTTTCTGAACATCTGCACCTTAGATCACTTTGTAGATCCCTTAAATTCATTTTATTTCTACTACTTCTAAAACTGGACCTTAAGTTTCATTCTCAGACAAGTGAATCATCATCTACTCCAGTTATCCAGGCTAGAAGCAGCTTTGTCTCTCACTAAATTCTACTAATTTTCTCTAAAAGAGTTCTCAAATCTGTTTTCTCCTTTCCCTTCTCACGGCCACTGCCTTGGCTCAGGACCTACTCGGATCTTTCCTTGGATATTGCAGTGGCCCCTGATCTCCACTTTTACTTTTATTCATCCCTCTTCCATACTGCCAGGCGTAGTGGTGCATGCCTATAGTCCCAGTTACTTGGGAGACTGAGGCAAGAGGATTGCTCAAGCCCAAGAGGTTGAGGTTGCTATGAGCTAGGATGCTATGGCACTCTACCCAGGGTGACAGAGTGAGACTCTGTCTCCAAAAAAGAAAAGTATTTTCCAAATACCGATGAGTTAGACTATATGAACCTAAGATCATCTACTCACTGATACCCTATTAAGAACAAAGAGGCAACTCAAGGATGGGAGAAAATATTCTCAATACATATGTCTGAAAAATGGATTCATATCCAGAATATATAAAGATCTCCCAAAATTCCTTAAAACAGACAACTGCATAGAAAAGTAGGCAAAGACTTGAATAGACACTTCACAAGAAAGCACATCCAAATGGCCAACTAACAAAATGTATTTGAACTTCATCAGGAAAATGAACATTAAAGTCATAGAGAACCTACGCACCCACTGAAATAGCTAAAAATTTTAAATATCAGAAAATATCAAATGTTATTTATTAAGGATGTGTAACAATCAAAACTCTTAAACACTGGTTGTGGGACTATAAGTTGGTGCAACCTCTTTGTAAAATTAAAGCTAAATATACACAAATCCTATAACCCATATTCCACTCATAAGTATATACCCAACACATACATTTCACCAAAGGACATATGTTAGAATGTTCATAACAGCATTATTTGTAATAGCCCCAAATTGGAAATACCAATGAGAATGAATGATCTATAACTATACTTAACAATATAGATGACTCTCACATGTAATGCTGAGCAAAAGGAACCAGATACAAACTAGTACTATTGTGTGATTTCATTTACATAAAGTACTAAAGTAGGTGAAACGAAATTATGCTGATGGACGTCAGGATGGTGGTTTCTCTTGGTAGGAACAGGAGATAACAAGTAGAAGGAAGCGTAAGAGAGGGTGTTGGTACTGTTCTGTTTTTTGAACATCTGACTTCTGGTTTTAAGAATGTGTCGTTTGTAAAAACTCATTTAGTTGTACACTTATATGCATTTTATGAACATAGATTCTCAGAAAAAAAATTTAAGTGTTTGCTGGTCAAATAAGTTCACAAAATGTGGTCTTATGCAGTTCTTTCAGCCAGAAATGCTTTTCTTTTCAGTACCCAAATATGGAAATCTTAATTCAAATATTTATTTACTCTCAGTGTAATCTAGCTATTGTTTTAGATTCTGAGATGCTGCAGTGAACAAAACAGATAAAAATTCCCTCCCTCATGTATCTTACATTCTGTTTCACTGCAAAGATGATACTTACTACCAGCTAATACAATCTTTGAAGGCAGAGTGCCACGTCTTATTCCCTTTTGTGAACCCCCTACCTAGCGTACTGTCTGGCACATCTTAGTCAATAAATTAATGTTTGCTAAACTAAACAACAAACATTTACTGATTGCCACACATTGAGAATGCTAAGAGATAAAAAAGATTAGCCATTTAGTATATAAACACCTTTAATTTAAAAAAACATGTGTGGTAGCATATGGGGACATAAAGAAAGAAGGAAAAAGGTTTATATTTACTAAGTTTTGTAAATATAATTCATTGTTATTAGGTTATTAAGTAAGAAATGACTAATTTCCTTAAGTTTGACAGCTGGTTATCTCTAGCATTGCACTTTGACACTTCTTGATTTTTTTTTTTATCATAAAGGTATATCCTCATTTTCTCAAATGCACATTTTGGATTGTGTCTTTCAAATTGTTTTCAGAGTAATTTTTGTGAAACCATGGATAAGTATAAGATTCGTGTTATTTTTGAATATGAGTTCCATCATGGTTGGGAAGGATGTGGCTAATGAATGCACAGTATGTCAAGAGTTTAAGAAGTTCCATTCTGGTGATTTTAATTGTGAAAATGAGCCATGTGGACAACCTAAGACCAAGATGGATAAAGAAAAGCTAAAAACTGTAATGGAAGCAGATCCATCTTAATCTATGCATTAATTAGCAGCAAGGCTTGACATTACTATTCCAACAATATTGGACTAGTTGAAGTAAATCAGAAAGGGTTCTGCGTGAATTAAACAAGCATCAAAGGAGAAATTGTCTAGAAACTTGTCTTTCTTTGCTGTCACAACATAAAAGTGAAATCATTTCTATACGTATGTTTATGTGTGATGAAAAATGGATGCCTTTTGACAATCACAAGCGTTCAGCACAATGGTTGGATAAAGATGAAGTACTGAAACTCAGCCCAAAAGAGAATATTCTCAAAAAAGCTTATGGTGAAAAATGATGTAGATGTTTGTGATTAAGAAGCCAAGATTGGTCAATAGAGATAGGCCAATCCTCTTGCAAGACAATGCTGTTCAATGAACACTGCTGCTCAAATGATAGAGGCTGACTTGGAAACCCTGTCACGCACCATATTCACCAACTGACTACCACTTTTTCCAGGCTTTGGACAACTTCTTACAAGGAAAAATATTCAATTCTCAACAAGCTTTGGAAAACACCTTTTGTGATTTCATAGCCACTTCCTCTCCAGGCTTCTTCACTGCTGGCATATGCAAGCTACCATTAAGATGGCAAAACTGGGGCAGCTCCTGTAGCTCAGTGAATAGGGTGCTGGCCCCATATACCAAGGGTGGCGAGTTCAAACGTGGCCCTGGCCAAACTGCAACAACAACAAAAAAAATAGCCAGGCATTGTGGCGGGCGCCTGTAGTCCCAGCTACTTGGGAGGCCGAGGCAAGAGAATTGCCTAAGCCCAAGAGCTGGAGATTGCTGTGAGCTGTAACGCCACAGCACTCTACCAAGGACAACAAAGTGAGACTCTGTCTCTAAAAAAAAAAAAAAAATGGCAAAACTGTGTCCTTTGTTTAGTGCATACTTAGATTAACTGTGCTGCTTCTTATTTAAGATATAATAAACTACACTTTTGATTCAAAACTGAACATTTCGGGTAGCACAGGACTAGTTGGGAGGCAGGGAACTGTGCCTGGCCTAGTGGGGACTGGCGTCCTGCTCGAAACTGGTGGAGGACCGCTCAAGCTAAGGGTGATCAGCACATGATCTACTAAAGAGAGATCTCCAAACAAAATAAGTGGGAAGATTAGATGGAACCAAGAATGATGGATCCATGTTCAGTTGGAGTCCAGCTTCGTACCACAAATGAGTGCCACAAAACCTACTATACTCAAAAAAAAAAAAAAAATCCTACTATACTCATCACACAGGTTTCAAGACTTTGCAAGAATTATCATCAAATGATATGCTCTTACTTCAACTCAGAACTGGAATGACACTTTCTGGGAACAATACAATTTGCTTTCATCATGTAAAAATTTACTTTGACAGATTTGAGGATTTGCAGAAATCATGTTGTGACCCATTTAACATACACAAAGAACTAGCCAAAAAAAATTTGCATGTAATTGACTTACATGATGCCACTTTTCTGAGTGCAAAATTTGGAAGACAACTTGTACCTGGTTGGAAGCTTTGTCCAAAATGTACACAGATAGGGGCAAGACATGATTGCAAGAGGGACTTTGCCTAACAATTGCAATCAATGTAACCTGGCTTATTGTACCCTCAATGAATCCCCAACAATAAAAAAAAAAAAAAAGAAAAAACAAAATGTACACAGATAACTAATGGAAGTGTGGATGTTGATTCTGAGGACCGCCAGAAAAGAAAACCTGAATCAGATGGAAGAACTGCTAAAGCTTTGAGGTCATTACAATTCACAAATCCAGGAAAGCAAAAATTGAATTGAATTGACTCCAGAAACTGGTAAAAGAGAAAAAAGAAGGCTTACAAAAAATACATCTACTGGCTCAGACAGACAAGTGAAACTGGCGAAGAGTAAGGTCTATGACAGCCAGGGCCTCCTGATTTTCAGTGGAATGGACCTTTGCTTGTCCTTCCTGTGGTTCTACTAAATGTGGAGCTGAGTGCCGCTGTGACCGCAAGTGGTTATATGAGCAAATCGAAAGTGAAGGGGGAGAAATAATTCATAGCAAACATGCTGGATAATTGATTTTTGAAGGTCAGGAAACAATCACACTTTTCTGCATGGATTATTAAGATTGCTTCACATGGCCATTTTTACAGTCCCACACCATTCCAACAAAAGGAGGACTGGCTGTAGCTGGGAATAATGCCTACTTCAGGGAAAACTGATTTGAATACAACTGACCAGTTAAGTGTTAAACTATTTTGGAAATAATCTGCGTATCTAAGTGCTAAAATACATATATTTCTCTTCTCCCCACTTATTTGTCAAATAAAAAAAAGTTGTAATACTGTAAATTTTTCACTGTTTATATCATGTATTCTTAGTGAAAATTTGTTTGGGAGACAAAAAAATCTTTTTATGCATAAAACACAAGTATGCATGTAATACATAAACAGATTCTTTACCTGTGATATTGAAACTGTAGGGGAGGTTTGGTTGATTGAGACTGAAAAACCTATCAAACTTCCTTAGGGAATAATTTTAAAAGGTGGAGAACAGTGATTAAAATATATAGTATAAATTTGAGAGAAATTGAATCTTGATGTTGGAATTGCCAGGGGAACTGTTTGGAGGATGGGGCAATGGTATTCTCCTTATGCTTTTCTTTTTTAAAGATAGCCATCTGTCATTTTGTCTAAAAGGTTTTGTCACCTAGGACGTTACCACTAAATTAGGTTTTTGTTATAAAAAATACAGTACTGTGCCATAAATACAGTACTTCAGTTAAATTTTAGCAATTTTTTTTTTTTTTTTTTTTTTTTTTGGCCGGGGCTGGGCTTGAACCCGCCACCTCCGGCATATGGGACCGGCGCCCTACCTGTTGAGCCACAGGCGCCGCCCGAAATTTTAGCAATTTGAAATATTTTACAACCATTAAAACTGTGTGGCCAATTTGAACTAAGAATTTTTTTAAATTTTAATTTTGTTATGTCTTTAACTGGTTTAATTCAGAATGGCATTTTCAACCTTAATTAATTAAGGTTAATTAATTAAATAAATTAAATGTCATTTTTAAGTTATAATTGTTCACTAATCTAGTTATCAGAAGTACATATAGCTTATTAATTTCTTGATCCCCATGTTTCATCTGAGCACTGACAAAATATTTTGGCTTTCTTAAGTCAGATGCTCAATCGTTTTTTTCTTTTGTTGAGAATATAAACATTCCAATTTTACTTGAACATCCAGAATCATTAATTAGATCTTAGTTGCATTACCACTGTCTTTCTTTTTTTGTTGTTTCTAAATATGAATTAGCACATTGCTTATTAGGCTCTTCATAGGGACAAGGTAAAATCTTAAGTTTATTGTGTTTAAAGTAGAAATATCTTTTTGGTGGAAAAAATGAGTAAAATTCAAATTGCTATATTTCAGCATTTCTTAAAGTAGATGTATTGTTTTTCAAAGACGGTAATAAGAAAGTTTTTTCAAGGGAAAATTTCTTGAGCAATTTTATTAATATTGTTCATCATGCTCATTTAGGGGACCAAACTTTAAAATAGCTTTAAAAATATTTACAGAGAAAGATATATCTGATTTTGAGTAGACTGTAATAAATGCTATGTTTTGGAGAAATTGTATAATAAGCCCTTTGTATTTTTAATATAAAATTCCAGAAATCTATAATACATTGAAATCATCTAGATCAGCGGTTCTCAACCTGTGGGCTGCGACCCCTTTTTAACAAGGAAAATACATTGTGGCATTAGGAAGGTTGAGAACCACTGATCTAGATTCTCTTTATATTTTACATAAATATTCCAGGTGGCTAAATCACTTTAGAATTCTATTCATCTAAAAAGAAAAATTAAAAGTTACACTAACATTTTCTGCTGTGTGTAAGTCCCAGTGGAGAAGTTAACATAAGGCCCAAACATTGATCTTATACAATGTTGGTCACAAACCTTAAAGCAAAAATGCATGTATATACTGTATTTGAATAAAATAAATGACATCCCCCCCGCAAAAAAAAAACTGAATGTTTCATATTTAATGACCTAATCAAAGAAAAGCAAATTTCTTTTTTTTTTTTTTTTTTTTGGTGTTTTTTTTTTTTTGGCCGGGGCTGGGTTTGAACCCGCCACCTCTGGCATATGGGACCGGCGCCCTACTCCTTGAGCCACAGGCGCCGCCCAAAAAGCAAATTTCTGAGTAATGTATACGGAATAACTATTTTGTAAAGTGAATCAATCAATAAATCCATATAGAGGATATCACCTTACACATATTTAGCCAACCTTATAGTAGCAGATTCCTTATTTGTGAATTTGCTTACTCACTAAAATTTATTTGTAACCCCCAAATCCATACTTTTTTAATTTTTGTGATCACCTATAGTTAGGTGCAGAGTGATCACAAATGTAAGTCACTGAAGTGCACATTTCTAGCTGAGGTCAAACAAGGCCATGCTCTGCCTTCTTGTTTCAGCTCTCATACTCCAATGTATCCTTTCCTTGGTCCATTTTGTACCCTAAGTTTTATATACTTCTGTGAGTTTGTTTGGTTGGTTTTTAGTGATTTTGCTACTTAAAATGGCTCCCAACTATAGTGCTGACGTTCTTAAATTCAAGAACGCTGTGATATACCCTACAGGGAAATATATGTGTTAGATAATTTTAATTCAGACATGAATTCATGAATTATACTGCTGTTGCCTGTGAGTTTAAGTTAATGAACAAGCAATACATATTAAATAGGTATCTTTAAATAGAAACAGACATAACACAAGTTATGTAAAGACTGGTTGATAAAAATCCTAACCCTATAGCTCCCCTAAGAAGAGCAGTTTAGTATTCACTAATTTACTGTCATAGCAACTTATAGAACATGACTGCTATGAATAACTAGAATCAACTCTGTGTATTGATAGATGATTGTGCACATTTGTATGAAAAGGTGTGCAAGAAAAAAGGTGTGGAAAGCAGCACGTGAAGTTGTTAACACTAGTCACCTCAGAGGGTGGCTTGAGGGTGGAGGAAGATGAGGGAGGCAACATGGTGCAGTGCTTAGGAGTATGAACTCTGGAGCCAAAGAGCCAGGTTCAAATCCTTGTTTGGCTGCTAATAAGCTATGTGATCTAGAGCAACGGTCAGCAAAAATTTTCAGTAAAGGGCCAGATAATAAATACTTTAGGCTTTGTAGTTAATTTGTAAGGACCAAGTTAACTCCATTTTGTTAAAACTAACTTCATCTTGTCCCTCAGTCTTCATTTTGCAGCTGCATACCAAAGGCGTTAGGCAACCTGCTCCCTCCCACGCCCCCGTCCTTGCCCCATGATCTGCGCCCTTGCACAACGTCTGCTCCGAGCAATAACAACACTCTCCCAGACAACCAAGGACAAGTGCTCAGTCCACTAAACCCCCTATCAGCTTGCCCCAGTGACTCACCCCACCTCCTCCCTTTTTTCCTTTCTGTACCCTTAAAAACCTCCCTCCTTCTCGAGATTGAGGCTTCTCTGCTCTCCTGCTGTACCAGGACCAGGGAGCCCAGGCTCAAGCTTGTAAATAAACAACCTCTTGCTTTTGCATCAGACTTGGTCTCCAGGTGATTTATGTGGGGAATCCCGTGACTTGGACACAACATTTGGGGGCTCATCTGGGAAAAAACCCCCAAATCACCAAGTACCTGCTCCAGAGGTGAGTGTGTGTGTGCCGGCATTTGTCTTGTCCTGTTCCATGTTGGTTCCATTTGTTAAATCTGTAGTTGGGATGTGGAATCCCCAACAGAGTAGAAGAGGGAACGCCCCATGGATGGGGGACTGGAACATGGATTCCCCAGTCTCTGGTCAAGAAGACCACAGAGAGGCGATCCTTCTGGTTGAGAGACAAGGCGGGTCGTGACCGCCAGACGGGGTTACACCGTCATCTCATTTTCAGTTTTGCCTGAAAACTCGCAAGGGCAGGCTTCTGTCTTCTGGAGGAATCTTGGGTGTTATTTGTTTTGTCTGTGTTTTATTATATTTGGAGGGCAACATGGGACAGATGCAGATGACCCCCACTCCCTAACTTTGACTCATTTCCAGGACTTCAAAGACAAAGCCCAAGAGTACAGCTTTAACGTGTCCAGAGGAAAACTTGTGTTTTTTTGCAGGGTTGAATGGCCGGCATACCATGTCAGATAGACACCAGAGGGTACTTTTCATCTCCCCATTATCTTTCAGGTCAAAGATATAGTCTATAGATCTGGGACCAGGCACCCGGACCAGATCCCATATATAACTGCTTGGCAGGACCTCGTGGAGAACCCACCATACTGGTTAAAACCCCTCCTTCCTCCGTCAGGCAAGGAAGTAGCTAAACTCCTAGCCTTGAAGGAGAAAAAGGAGAAGTCCCCTGAACCCACTGCCCCTCCCCCCACCCCACCCCCGGTCCTCCAAGAAGGAACTGATCCAGAAGTGCTCTTCCCCCTCCCTATCAACCCTCACCTGGGGAGGCACCTGTTCCTCAGAGTCCGCCAGGCAGCGAGGCCACTCCAGCCCTAGGTCCAAAGGGTAGCCACCAGAGCCCACCTCACACCCGCCATAGATCCCTGCGCGATCTGACGGCAGACTCCACAGTGTTGCCTCTCCGCGCTTCGGACCCCCCTGATGGAGTGAACCCCCCGAATCAGCCGTACCACTATTGGCCCTTTGCCACAAGTGATCTCTATAACTGGAAAATGCAGAACCCTAAGGTCTCCAAAAAACCTACTGCCTTGATTGACCTCTTAGACTCAATTCTTTTTACACACCAGCCTACCTGGGATGATTGTCACCAACTATTACAGGTCCTTTTCACCACTGAGGAACGGAACCGCATCTTGGCTAAGGCCAGGAAGGCTGTGGAGGACACAGACGGAAGCCCCACCACCAACTAGGCTTTCATCAATGCCACTTTTCCTCTTTCTCGCCTCAATTGGGACTTTAATACAGGAACAGGTCAGGTAAGACTCCAAGTCTACCACCAGACTCTAATGAGGGGTCTCCGTAAAGCGGCTAGAAAGCTGACTAATTTGGCCAAGGTAGGTAATGTGCAGCAGGAAAAGGCAGAATCCCCAGCAGCTTTCTTAGAAAGATTATGGAGGCATTCTGTATGCACACACCCCTAGACCCTGAAGCTGAGGAGAATAGAGCAGCAGTTGTCATGTTCTTTGTTAATCAGTCAGCTCCAGACATTAAGCGCAAGCTGCAGAGAATAGATAGACTGAGCGAGAAGTCTTTGCAGGATCTCCTAGAAGTTGCTCAAAGAGTCTACAACAACCGTGAGACCCCTGAAGAAAAGCAAACAAAGGCGGCTAAAAGACAGACCCAGGAATTAGCCAGGATCCTCCTGGCCTCCACAGCCGCGACCTCGGATGAAAGAAACAGGCGGCTGTGCCAGCTGCCGGCAGGAGGTAAAGAGGGCTCCCCAGGTGGGGAAAGGCTCCGCCTCCAGAAAGACCAGTGTGCCTATTGTAAGGAACATGGACACTGGGCCCCGGAGTGCCCCAAGAAACCACCTCCCAGACCTTCATGTCCCCCACCCCTCAGTGCCAGTTTTGGAACTGAGCGGGCTCGAAGGGTAGGGGGGTCAGGGCTCGCCACCCCTCCCCGAGCCCCGGGTAACTCTCAGACTGGAGGGGACCCCAATTAATTTCTTGGTAGATACCAGAGCCCAGCATTCAGTCCTGACACAGGACCATGGCCCTATGGATCCCAGGAAATCATGGGTCCAGGGGGCCACAGGCATCAAACAATATTCATGGACTACCTGAAGAACCGTTGACTTAGGTGTGGGCCGGGTATCCCACACATTCATGGTTATCCCAGACTGCCCCTACCCTCTTCTTGGGTGAGACCTCCTAACTAAGGTAGGGGTTCATATCATCTTCAAAGATGAAGGACCCCTTGTCACAGACCAGCATGGGAGTCCCATACAAATACTCACCCTGTCGAGGGTGAGTACTTGAAGATGAGTACAGATTGCACCAGCAGTAGCCTGAGGGCCATCAGCCGACAGATGTCACTGTATGGCTGAAAACCTACCCACTTGCCTGGGCTAAGACTGGAGGAGTGGGGCTAGCTGCCCACTGACCACTGGTCATCGTAGAGCTTAAACCAATGGCTGAACCTGTACGAGTACGGCAGTATCCCATGTCTCAAGAGGCCTGGCGAGGCATCACACCTCACATCCGGAGGCTTTTTAAGAGCGGGATACTAGTGCCCTGTCAATCTTCATGGAACACTCCCCTGTTGCCTGTAAAAAAAGCCACTGACTAATGACTATAGACCAGTCCAGGAATTTAAGAGAGGTCAACAAGTGGGTACTAGACATCCACCCCACCGTCCCAAACCCTTATACACTATTAAGTGCTCTCACCCCTGATCGAGTGTGGTACACTGTTCTCAACTTAAAAGATGCATTCTTCAGCCTCCCACTATCCCCCCAGAGCCAGGCAATGTTCGCCTTTGAGTGGAACGATGAAGAGCAAGGGATCCATGGTCAACTTACCTGGACCCGGCTGCTGCAAGGGTTTAAGAACTCCCCCACCATCTTCGATGAAGCCCTACACAAGGACCTGAGTGAGTACTGGCAGCAGCACCCTCACCTGACTCTTTTACAGTATGTAGATGACATTCTGATCGCAGCCGAGACAGAAGCAGAATGCCACCAAGGCACCCAGGACTTGCTGACTGCACTAGGAGCTCAGGGGTACCGGGCCTCTGCCAAGAAGGCTCAGATTTGTCAACAAACTGTGAGTTATCTAGGGTACATCCTTAAAGATGGGTAGTGGTGGCTGTCCCAGGCAAGAAAAGAAACAGTTCTGAAAATCCACCACCACCCCTCAACACAGCAAGGAGTCCAGGAGTTCCTTGGGTCAGCTGGGTTTTGCTGGCTGTGGATTCCGGAGTTCGCGGAGATAGCAAAGCCCCTCTATGAAGCCACCCGGCACAGCCTGCCCTTCCAGTGGAGCACAAAACAAAAAAGAGCCTTCCAGGCCCTGAAACGAGCTTTGGTCTCGGCCCCAGCCCTAGGACTCCCAGATATTACCAAGCCCTTTCATCTGTATGTAGAGGAGCACAAAGGCATAGCAAAAGGAGTGCTTGCTCAATTGCTTGGTCCCTGGACCTGGCTGGTCGCCTACCTGTCAAAAAAACTAGACCCTGTAGTGGCAGGCTGGCCCCCATGCCTACGCAACATTGCAGCTACTGCATTGCTAGTTAAAGACGCAGATAAATTAACTTTAGGGCAAGAACTGTTGATCATGACCCCTCACGCCGCTGAGGGAGTCCTCAAACAGCCACCGGATCAGTGGGTTAGCAATGCCCAACTCACCCACTACCAGGGCCTTCTGCTGAACCCCCCACGAATCTGGTTCCTACCAAAGACCTCTCTCAATCCGGCAACCCTACTGCCGAATCCAGACCTGGACGCCCCCCTCCATGACTGTGTTAACATCCTAGCCCAGGTTCACAGCATATGCCAGGACCTTACAGACCAGCCCCTTCCTGATGCGGAGGCCACCTGGTGCACAGATGGGAGCGGCTTCATACAAGATGGATGCAGGTACGCAGGAGCGGCAGTAGTGTCTAAGACCGAGACTGTATGGGCAGAGCCCCTCCCAGCTGGGACGTCAGCTCAAAAAGCTGAGCTCATAGCTCTAACACAAGCCATGATTCTGGGGAAAGGCCTAAGACTTAACATCTATACCGATAGCTGATATGCCTTCGCCACTGCCCACATACACGGGGCAATTTACCAGGAGAGAGGACTCCTTACAGCGGAGGGAAAGACTATCAAAAATAAAAATGAAATACTTGACCTCCTAAAGGCCTTATGGCTTCCCCAGAAAACAGCCATCACTCATTGCCCTGGCCATCAGCAGGGTGACTCCCCTGTATCCAGAGGCAACTGGTGGGCCGACCAGGTCGCCAGGACTATAGCCACTTCGGCTATCCAAGAGCTTCCTATTACTACATTGCCAGACCCTGGACTCCCAGTACTTCCCCCGGAGTATACTCCGGAGGAACTAAAATGGATAAAGCAGATCCCACAAGCCCACTCCCCCGAGAAGTACAACGGATGGTATGTCACAAGTGATGGCAAAGCACTTGTGCCAGCAAAACTAGGACAGGAAATCCTCCATAGAATCCATTTATCCACCCACCTAGGGTCATGCAAAATGAAAGACTTGCTGCGCCACGCCAAAATCAAAATACAAAACCAGAATACTAAAATTGACAAAGTTGTAGTTTCATGCGAAGTATGTATTGTGACTAACAGTGTATCTAGCTCCCATAATCCAGGGTCCAGAGAACGTGGGACGGAGCCAGGTACATACTGGAAGTGGACTTTACTGAAGTTAAGCCAGGTAAATATGGATACAAATATCTCCTTGTTTTCGTAGATACATTCTCAGAATGGGTAGAAGCATTTCCGACCAGAAATGAGACTGTGCAGGTAGCAGCAAAGAAAATACTAGAAGATATATGCCTAGGTTTAGAATTCCCAATCAGATAGGATCAGATAATGGCCCAGCCTTTACTTCTCAAGTAGTGCAGAGTCTAGCGGAAGCCTTGGGGACTAATTGGAAATTACATTCTGCCTATCGTCCCCAAAGTTCAGGGCAGGTAGAGCAGATGAACCATACCCTAAAACAGACCCTGACTAAATTAATCATGGAGACAGGCGGTTACTGGGTGTCTCTCCTCCCCTTTGCCCTGTACAGAGTGCGAAACTCACCCTACTTTACCGGAAAAACTCCCTATGAAATTCTCTTTGGAAGGCAACCCCCTAAAGTCCCTAAGTTGCATTACAATGCCCTCACTTCAAAGGGCCTGGATCTTAAAGCTTGGAAAGGTTATGCAATAACTTTACATTTCTATCAAAAGGCACAATGAGCTGATTGGGAGAAACTTATAGCCCTCTACAGCTCAGGACCTGTCCCTGAACTACACGCTTTCCAGCCTGGAGACTGGGTGTACGTGAAACGTCACGGACAAGAACCGCTGGAGCCCCAGTGGAAGGGCCTGTACACCGTGGTCCTCGTTACTCTCACCGCACTCAAGGTTGACGGCATCACCTCCTGGATACATCACATGCACGTTCACCTAGCCGACCTGTTCACCATCAAAGAAGACTCCACTCCCCAGTGGAAACTCCGATGGGACCCTGATAACCCACTGAAGCTCAAACTGCAGAAATGCCACCGTATGTGTACCACTTACTGACTTACTCTGCCTTGCTGATTATACCCCTCACTGCTAACCCTCATCGCCCCGTTAAGATAACGTGGCTAGTCACTCATGCTAGCACAGAGACGGTGCTCAACCAGACCTCTGGAGTTCACCATAAGGGTACTTGGTTCCCAGAGCTCTTAGTCGACCTACATAATCTGGTAGGGATTAGACCCTGCCCCTCAGGGTGGCAGTCATATTGGTCCAGAAATACTCTAACCAAGTACTTTTATGTCTGCCCCGGTCACCTTCCTAATAAGTGTGGAGGAGCAAGTTCATATTTCTGTAACTCATGGAACTGTGTTTCCACCGGGCAATTATGGTGGAACCCCCCGAGACAAGGAGACTTGATCCAAGTAAAGAGGAAGGGTTGTTTGGAGAGGGCACTCCTGTGCAGGAGGCCTCAAACCTGACACAGTCAGTATCACCTTTACGGAGAAAGGAAAGCAAATGCTAGATTGGGAACTCGGCAAATGGTGGGGTGTGAGACTGTACAACACACTTGGTGCAGACCCAGGCAATATTTTCCAACTCAAAATCTTATACACCCCTGTTAATAATAAGCCTGCTGCAGTAGGCCCTGATATAGTGTTTAAGCCTCCCCCTGTAGTCACCCCTGAGCTCCGTGACTCCCCTGACTCCCCGGACCAAGCATTCAGTACCCAAAATCTAACTCTAAACTCCACACCTGTGCCTACCACAGATCCCAATCCACTTTGGAAATTAGTCAGTGCTACATACCAAGTCTTAAATACTTCCAGACCAGACCTTACTAAGTCCTGTTGGTTATGTATAAAAGCCAGACCCCCATACTATGAGGGAATTGCCCTAATAAGCAAACCTAAAATCAGCTCCCAGGCTCACGACTGCCATTGGCACAGTCTAAGCCCCGAGTCACCCTACAGTCCATTATAGGATAAGGAACCTGTATAGGTCAGACACCCACCAATATCAACATCCATGTAATCAAACTCTCACCTGGGATAGGACTGGATATATAATTCCTACCAATTCCTGTGGGCTTGCTCAACAGGGCTCACCCCGTGTCTACATGGGGCAGTCCTTGATTTAACCCGGGGCTTTTGTGTCTTAGTGCAGCTCATCCCCAAGCTAATCTATCACTCAGAAGAGGACTTATATCAGGCATACAAGTCAGCTGCAGGCACACTTACAAGAACCAAGAGAGAACCAGTCACAGCAATAACTCTAACCATGCTCATAGGACTACGTATAGCAGGAGCAGGCACGGTAATCTCCTCCTTAGTCCTACAAGACAAGAACTACGGAGCTCTGCATGCTGCAATAGACTTAGACATAGAAAGAATAGAAAACTCCATTTCCCACCTTCAAGAGTCCCTAACGTCCCTCTCTGAGGTAGTACTCCAAAATAGGCGAGGACTAGACTTCAGCAAGGTGGATTATGCGTAGCCCTAGGAGAAGAGTGCTGTTTTTATACTGACCACTCAGGAGTAATCAAATAGTCCATGGAGTTAGTGAGAAAAGGTCTCCACAAAAGAAAACTCGAGAGGGAACAGTCTCAGAGCTTGTATGAATCTTTGTTCAGCAAGTCACCCTGGCTCACAACTTTAATTTCAACCATAGCGGGCCCACTTGTAATCCTATTACTACTATTAACTTTCGGCCCCTGCATAATTAATAAATTACTGGCTTTCATCTGAGCTAGAATTAATACTGTTCAATTAATGGTCTTACAGGCACAGTATACCCCCCTCAGCACTGAACACACCAGCAGTGGCATAGAGCTAGGGCTCATAAAAGGCACTGAAGACCCATGATTGGATCTTCTAGGCACAAGAAAAGAGGGGGAATGTAAGGACCAAGTTAACTCCATTTTGTTAAAACTAACTTCATCTTGTTCCTCAGTCTTCATTTTGCAGCTGCATACCAAAGGCGTTAGGCAACCTGCTCCCTCCCCCTCCCTCCGTCCTTGCCCCATGATCCTCACCCTTGCACAACACTCTCCCAGACAACCAAGGACAAGTGCTCAGTCCGCTAACCCCCCTATCAGCTCGCCCCAATGGCTCACCTCACCCCCTCCCTTTTTTCCTTTCTGTACCCTTAAAAACCTCCCTCCTTTTTGAGATCGGGGCTTCTCTGCTCTCCTGCTGTGCCAGGACCAAGGAGCCCAGGCTCGAGCTTGTAAATAAACAACCTCTTGCTTTTGCATCAGACTTGGTCTCTGGGTGATTTATGTGGGGAATCCAGTGACTTGGGCACAACACATTCTGCCATTGTCCCATAAAAGATGCCATAGACTCTTAGTAACTGAATGGGTTCACCTAAGATTCAATAATACTTTATTTATAAGAACTGATAGAAAGCTCCTAATTTTGTACAGGTTACTTATTTCCCTTTACTTCAATTCCTTTCTCTATTAAATGTGGGTAAGAATAATATCTATTTTATTGTGAGATTAAATGAGTTAATGTCTATAAGATGTTTAAAATAGTACCTGGTTCAACAGTTTGTTATTTTTGTGTTTAGTTTCACAGGTTTCAACAATCATGAAATACTTCAGTAATTTGTAAAATATCAAATAAAGAAAACCAAAAGTAGGGCAGCCCCTGTGGCTCAAAGGAGTAGGGCGCTGGCCCCATATGCCAGAGGTGGCGGGTTCAAATCCAGCCCCAGCAAAAAAAAAAAAAAACTGCCAAAAGAAAACCAAAAGTAAAAGAGGACACCTCTGCCCTCATGGAATTTACAAACCAACTGGAGAGAAATGACTTGAACATAAAGAAGAGTTACCACACAGGATAGCAGAACCTTAGTGTCAAATGAGTATAGAGACATTAGAGGCTGTGGGAGCAGCTGGTTACTGGAAAACAGTTCTGAGTGGAAAGGATGTGTAGATAAAGAGAGACTTAGGTGGGCCCTTAAGAAAGGCAGGATTCAGATAAGTGGCAAGGAAGAAGAATGTCATTAATATTAATAAATGCAACCAGGCAAGAATGTTATGACATACCTGGGGCTCAAGGATTATACCAGTTTAGCTAAGGCTGAGAGTCTGAGCAGGTGAGAGTGGGAGAGAATATAAGAACTAGTGGGTAGAAGTCAAATTGTGGCAAATTTAGAATGCCAAGTTAAAGAAACTGGATTAATCCTGAAAGCAACAGAAAATCCCTGAAACGGCTCGGCACCTGTGGCTCAAGCAGCTAAGGCGCCAGCCACATACACCTGAGCTGGCGGGTTCAAATCCAGCCCAGGCCCGCCAAACAACAATGACGGCTGCAACCAAAAAAATAGCCGGACGTTGTGGTGGGCACCTGTAGTCCCAGGTACTTGGGAGGCTGAGGCAGGAGAATCGCTTGAGCCCAGGAGTTGGAGGTTGCTGTGAGCTGTAATGCCACCGCACTCTACCCAGGACGACAGCTTGAGGCTCTGTCTCAAAAAAAAAAGAAAGAAAATCCCTGAAACTAGAATAATCAAGATTCCAAAATTAAATGCTTTAGTAAAAAAGAAAATCACTCCAGCTCTAGGACTGCCAGAAGTATCTTACATGTGTGGTTAAGTACTTAGTCCTCAGAAGTTGATGAAGTTCTTTTTAAGAACAAGTCTTACAACTTACTAGTAAGCCTCCAGATGCTAAAATGTATTTGGTTAAGTTCTGGAGGTTTCCAAAGTTTAGTGACAGAATAAGTTTACCACTGTTACAATTTTAGTGAGAAAACACTACACTAATCTAGTTGGAATTATTTTAATGTTAATAGTCAAGGCCTTAATAACAAATGGGCAGAAGAGTTTTTCTCTTTCTTCATCAGATTAAAGCGGAGACAACTGCCTGGGTAAATCAAATCCAAATTCCTTTTTTTTTTTTAACCTTGCACAATATTTTAAAATTGGAAGGATCTTAGAAATAATGTAATATAATGCAATTTCACAGGTACAAAAAAAAAAAAATCTGGAGAGGTAGTTATAGTGCCAGATGACAGAGCTAGTGTTAACTCTCAGCTTCTGATTCCCTTACTATTCAAATTCAGGGGTCTCTTTACTATACTGACTTGGTTTCAATTGCTGAAGTCTTCGTAAGTCTGTTACTTAGAGGCAGATATTGACACAAATATGCCTTTAGATGAAAAAGAACTTCCAAAAATATTTTACATATTTCTAGAATATCTTTTGGACATTCTAGACACGATTTTGCTATATAAGAATGCTTCTTCTGGGCGGCACCTGTGGCTCGAAGGTGTAGGGCGCCAGCCCCATATACCAGAGGTGGCGGGTTCAAACCCAGCCCCTGGCCAAAAACTGCAAAAAAAAAAAAAAAAGAAGAATGCTTCTTCTTTGGTACACTATATAGTGGCAATATATTACCACACCATTCTTTTTGTCAAATCATATTACAGTCAGTTCTTTAAAAGGTATATAATAACATTTACTCTTGCATATATGATGTCCTGGGAGGATGTGTGCATGTGTAAAATTTTTTAGAAAATTGGTTTTTGCACCCACAGATACTGAAAAATTAAGGTTTTTGTGAGTAACTGGGTAATAGGCAGCATGGCATGCATGTAGTAACTTATTGAAAACATTCCAAAACTTAGTGTCAATATTTGAATAATCCATTTGTAAGACTAAATAACTTGGAAGTATAAAGACATTTACTTCAAATATAAAAATCTAAGAGGTCCTTTGTAGTAATGAAGATCAATGGTTGGAAAAGCCCTCTGGAGTTCTATATACTCCAGGGATATTTTTCTCAGCTCGGCTGGAATAATACTTTCAGAATTATTATCAGTGTTTTTATAAATTTCTATGAAAACGCTATGGCTTGATAACAGAAAACACTACTGTCAATTATTTTAATGAAATACAGTTCTAATATAAGTGATGTTTGACAGTTTACCTGTCAAGTTACATGACCTTGGGCAAGCTACTGTATTTCTCTGAGCTTTAGTTCCCTCCCCATTGCAAGGTTTAATTGAAATAATAACATAAAACCCTGGGCACAGTACCTGGCACATGGTAAGTGCTGAATAAATGTTAGATCTTATAATTTTTTTTTTAACTTTTTTTTTTTTTTTTTTTGCAGTTTTTGGCCAGGGCTGGGTTCGAACCCATCACCTCTGGCACATGGGGCCAGTGCCTTACTCCTTTGAGCCACAGGCACCGCCCAGATCTTATAATTATTATTGGTGTTGTTGTTAGTATTAAGTAGCAAAAATCATACAGTCACCTAAATTTTATTGCAGCAAGTAGCTCATGTAGTCCAACCAACAAAGATTTGTTTTTATTAAAAGGTCAATTTGTTAATTTACAGTGAGGAAAATAACTGCCAGGCTGATTGCAATTCACATACCCAGCTCAGTCTTTTCCCCCAGGATGTAAGCACACTTAGGAAACCAAATAAAATCAGCCACCTGCATGGTAAGTATATTGAATATAAGTCAGGAAAATGATGTTTTCTCTTTGTCCTAATTCTCCTTCAACTCCAATCTTTTCTACCTCTGCAACAGCTTAATTTTTGTAAAATAATTATTTTACTTGAATCAAACTATCTGACTTTCCATAGACTACAAAATAAAGCATAAATTCTTTAGCTTGGCTCTTAAGATCTATATTAATTTGTCCCTAAAGTGCCTATCCAATTTTATTTCTTTGTCCAATATAAAGAGCCCTCCACTCCAGTAAGGACGGGTTCTTTGCTATTCTCTAAAATATGTTGTGCTTATTTCCCATTCACAAAACATATGCTAGGTTTTCCTCATGGAATTCTCTCTCCTCTACTCCAATTCTTTTCATCATTCAAGGTCCACCTTAAAGCCTACGTCTTTCAAGAGGACTACTGCAGTCCACACTAAATCTCTAAATTACTAAGATTTGTATTGCCCTACTCTTTTCCATAAATATATAAATCATATGCTGCTTTTCATCTTGACTTAACTCCTATAGATCTTATTTCCTTAACCAGATTATAAATTTCTTGATGATCTTTTCTTTTGTATTCTTGCAGTGAATAACACAGCATTACATATATTAAATATTATTGAGTCTCAGTGAATAAACAGATGATGCATTAATGAATGTCATGGGACAAGCTAAACTTATCCAGATGAATCCAGCCAGGTCACCGGGCCTGGGCATACTTCCCCAGGCTCCTGGCATCTGTTTCTCTCAGTGTCCTCTCCTTCAGTTCTTATAATTACATCACAGTGTGCAACAAAAGTTTCCTAATTGCTTCAGGAAGTAAATGTCTAACAAAGAACTATTTTCTTTAAACGTGTACTTATTTCTGATTTCTTTCGCTCTGAAAGATCTAAATGTACTGTATAGACATGAAACAAGCAACCAGTAAGTTACTTTGTAGAAATCTATTTTAATTTTCTGAATATCTTATCTTCAGTCCATTAGGCAGTTAAAATGAACACATACTCTCCCAGAATTTTATGCGCCAATTAACTGATAAAATTGCTGCTTAAAATTTTAAAAAACACCAAAGATTAAAATCATGATTCCAAACTAACTTACTAAATTGTCATTGATTTTCTTTTAATTCTTAACAGATACCTTAGATGCCTTTTGTACTGTGAATGAATGAGAGAGCTGGGCAGTGGCCATTGTAGAAATATATCAGAATTCTTTCAACAATTCTAACCTGTAAAAAACAAACAAAAAAAATTAGACACTTTGGCTAAAATAATACTTCCTGTCTTACTCTTCCCTTTAATAGAACTGAAAAATTCTACAAACAAACATAAAAACTAAAATCAAAGTCAGTTAAGTATAAGCTGTTTCCCAGTTTATTCAGAATAGGGAGCAATTTACCAAGCTCTATTTTGAAGAAACAAAAGTAAGAATGAATACTAAAATAATTCTATAAGAACATATCTAAACAATAAAATGAATTGGAAAAATGCCTACTGTGAATTTTCCAAAGGAGAACAATGTAATTAGAATTTGACCATATTCATTGGGAAATACATTTAATAAACATTTGTATCTCCATCATCAATTTTTGATAAATTTGGCATACAGTTTCTAGATTAATTTTTCCAACCATCCAGGAAAAGTTATAAGATGATTTACTTATTTGTATGTTGAGAGGAGGAAATTAAACTGAAAATCACCTAAAGACTCAATATATTATTCATCCTTGTTTCTGCCTCAGAGTATACTGCTCTGTATATAGCAAGGGCTCAAAACATTTCTTTCTTTTTTTTTTTTTTCTGAGACAAAGTCTTGGTATGTCACCCTTGGTTGAGGGCCATGGAGTCACAGCTCACAGCAACCTCAAACTCTTGGGCTTAAGTAATTCTCTTGCCTCAGCCTCCCACGTAACTGGGACTACAGAGGCCCGCCACAATGCCCAGCTATTTTTTTATTATTGTTGTCTTTTTTTAGCAGGCCCTGGGTGGGTTTGAACCCACCAGCCCTGGTGCTTGTGACTGGTGCCCTAATCACTGAGCTACAGGCGCCAAGCCTCAAAACATTTCTTGAATTTAACTTCATGTGTAATTTATTTGCAAATTCATCTCTAAAGTGAATATTTACACTTCATATCCACTAAAATGGTTATTCATCAAATTAGCTAAAAAAGAAATCAAGAAAGCAATCCCGTTTACATTAGCTACATAAAAAAAATCTAGAAATAAATTTAACCAGGGAAGTTAACCTATTTTTCTACAAGAAAACTATAAAAGAGTGATGAATATTGTAAAATAACCATACTATCTAAACCAATCTACAGATTCAATGCAATCTATCAAACTACCAATGATAAAAACACCAGGGATTCTACTATAAAATTCTTAGAAGTGATAAAGGAATACAGCAGAGTCTCAGGTTACAAAATCAACATTCATAAAACATACCATGCTCATGGCTGGGAAGAATCAACATTGTTAAAATGTCCATACTACCCAAAGCAATATACAATTTTAATGCAATCCCTATTAAAGCTCCACTGTCATACTTGAGATATCTCAAAAAAATAATACTTCGTTTTATATAGAATCAGAAAAAATACCAGTCACTGCTTTCTCGTACTGGAATCTCATTAATGATATTATTAGCTATTGCAGTGTTTGTCCCACGGTTGCGGATGTCATAAAAAAGGGAGAAGAACTGTTATATCACCACAAAGAAAAGGATATTAAATCCCAAGATCCGTCCCAGGATTTTGGGGCTGCTGGAAGCACTCCTCCTAGCTGTCGGCTTAATGAGCAAGAGGATCTTATCTCACTAGACAGTGATGAGGAACCCAACAGAGAGTAACAAAAGACGCCTACTCTTTGGCAGAAAGTTAAGCCAGAGAACAAACCGAGAATAAAACAGCTCAAGGTCAAAGTCAGCACTTGGCCTATAAAATAGATGCTGTGGTGTCAGCCTTCCACACATGGCCTACAGACATATGAAAAAATGCTCATCATCCTTAATCATCAGAGAAATGCAAATCAAAACTACTTTGAGATATCATCTAACGCCAGTAAGATTAGCCCATATCACAAAATCCCAAGACCAGAGATGTTTGCGTGGATGTGGAGAAAAGGGAACACTTCTGCACTGCTGGTGGGAATGCAAACTAATACTTTCCTTTTGGAAAGAAGTTTGGAGAACACTTAGAGATCTAAAAATAGACCTGCCACTCGATCTTACAATTCCTCTACTAGGTATATACCCAGAAGATCAAAAATCACACTGTAACAAAGATATTTGTACCAGAATGTTTATTGCAGCCCAATTCATAATTGCTAAGTCATGGAAGAAGTCCAAGTGCCCACTGATCCACGAGTGGATTAATAAATTGTGGTATATGTACACCATAGAATATTATGCAGCCTTAAAGAAAGATGGAGATTTCACCTCTTTCATGTTTACATGGATGGAGCTGGAACATATTCTTCTTAGTAAAGTATCTCAAGAATGGAAGAAAAAATATCCAATGTATTCAGCCCTACTATGAAACTAATTTATGGCTTTCACATGAAAGCTATAACCCAGTTATAACCTAAGAATAGGGGAAAGTGGGAAAGGGAGGCAAGGGAGAGAGGAGGGGGACGGAGGGAGGGTGATTGGTGGGATTACACCTGTGGTGCATCTTACAAGGGTATATGTGAAACTTAGTAAATGTAGAATGTAAATGTCTTAACACAATAACTAAGAAAATGCCAGGAAGCCTATGTTAACCAGTGTGATGAAAATGTGTCAAACGGTCTATAAAACCAGTGTATGGTGCCCCATGATCACGTTAATGTACACAGCTATGATTTAATTATAAAATAATAATAGTAATAAATAAAATTAAAAAAAAATAAAAATAAAAATACTAATGCCTGAGCCACACCTCCATAGATCCTGATTTATTTTCTTAGAGTGGGGCCTAGCCATCGGTTTTTTTGTTTTTTTTTTGTAGAGACAGAGTCTCACTGTACCGCCCTCGGGTAGAGTGCCGTGGCATAACACGGCTCACAGCAACCTCTAACTCTTGGGCTTACGCGATTCTCTTGCCTCAGCCTCCCGAGCAGCTGGGACTACAGGCGCCCGCCACAACGCCCGGCTATTTTTTTGTTGCAGTTTGGCCGGGGCTGGGTTTGAACCTGCCACCCTCGGCATATGGGGCCGGCGCCCTACTCACTGAGCCACAGGTGCCGCCGCCATTGGTATTTTTTATGGCTCTCCAGGTGATTCTGCTATGCAGGAAGGATTGAGAACCACTGACCTAAACCACTTTGTTGCTCTAAATTTACACAATAATTTAAGCAAAGGAACAGATTTTGAAAGCCTCCTTGTATGCCCCCCACTAAGCTAAACCTAAATTGAAAAATGATAGGAATACTAAGATATATTAAGTTTCCTTTACTTTGTGCCTTTAAGCAAATAATGATTTTAATTGAGAAAAGTAGAAAAAGGCAAACCAAAATTCCATACCTAGCTCAGGTGAATTGCCTTGTTTGACTTTTATAATTTATGCCATCTGTACAGTTTCTGTGTTTGCTTTTATATTTTACCCTCCACCTCTTCCTAGGAGCCAAAGAAGCTATTTCATACCATTCTTCTCTGGGACAGCTGCTTTTTTTCAGACAGTCTCTCACTCTGTTGCCCCAGGCTAGAATGCCATGGTGTTTTAGCTCACTGCAACTTCAAACTCTTAGGCTCAAGAGACCTCTTGTCTCAGCCTCCCTGAGAAGCTGGGACTACAGGTGTGTCCCACCACGTCCAGCTAGTGTTTTGATTTAGTAGAGACAGAGTCTTGGTCTTACTCAGGCTGATTTCAAACTCCTGAGCTCAAAGCAGCCCACCCGCCTTGGCTTTCCGGAGAGCTAGGATTACAGGCATGAGCCAACATGTGTGGTCTGGGCCAGTCTGCACTTGGATTGAAATCTAAACAAGGAAATTTTTTATTCAAAGAAGCAGGTTTGAAAGAATAGATCCCTTTGGGGTTGGGGGGCTTTTACAGATATGTCTTAAGTTTTTGGTTTATACCATTTCACAATATCTCCATAATAATTCTATTTGGCTATCCTTTCTAGTTCAACTAGTTTGTCTAGTGTTCTCTAAAAGCTCCTGAGATGCTTTGCAGCTTCAATAAAATGGACTTCCATTGCAAATCTCAGTATTTGTGTTATTATTACCTTCTGAAAATGGCCACCTTAAACTGTTTTATTCATGACACAATTTATTCTGTGTTGGTAGTGGGATCTTAGCAAGAAAAAACTTTTTTCCCTTTTTTTTTTTTGACTACTTGCATTTCAAACTGCTTCAATGAAGAAAAAAATTCTTGTGAGATCCCACCTCATTCTTTACTGTTGGGTTGCTGCATCATTTCTATGCAGATGACAGGCTTTTTTTTTTTTAAGTTTCTGGTTCATGGCTTTGCAGTGTCATGAAATGCCCCTATTAGCAATCACATAAACTACCCTGTTTCCCCGAAAATAAGACATCCTCCGAAAATAAGACCTACTTACAGGAAAGATAAGACGTCCCCTGAAAATAAGACCTAGTGCATCTTTGGGAGCACACCTTAAAATAAGACACTGACTTATTTTCAGGGAAACAGGGTAGTAGTGTAGAGCTGGGAGAAGATGTTAGTAATACCATTCTTCCTTAACAATTACCTTTTCTTCATTTCAGGAGAGCTGTTGTGCAATTCAGATTTAATAAGTTGCCATTATACCAGCTTCCCTCCAACACTTGCTGTGGGTTGTCTTTCCCACAGATCTCATTAAAGGATAAGAATCACAACCATAAAAAAAAAAATGGAAGAAAAAGTATCCAATGTACTCAGCCCTACTATGAAACTAATTTATACCTTTCATATGAAAGCTATAACCCAACTATAACCTAAGAATATGGGGAAAGAAGAAAGGAAGAGGAGGGGAGAGAGGAGGATGGGCAGAGGGAGGGTAATTGGTGGGACCACACCTACGGTTCATCTTACAAGGGTACATGTAAAACTTACTAAATATAGGGCAGTGCCTGTGGCTCAAGGAGTAGGGCACTGGCCCCATATACCTGGGGTGGTGGGTTCAAGCCCACCCTGGCCAAAACTGCAAAAAAAAAAAATAGAAAGAAAGAAACTTACTAAGTGTAGAATATAAATGTCTTAACACAATAACTAAGAAAATGCCAGGAATGCTATGTTAACCAGTGTGATGAAATATGTCAAATGGTATATAAAACCAGTGTATGGTGCCCCATGATTGCATTAATGTACACAGCTATAATTTAATAATAAATAAATTTAAAAAATATACCAATGATATTTATACAGAAATAGAAAATACAATCCTAAAATTCCTATGGAACCACAAAAGACCCCAAATAGCTAAAGCTATCCTGAGCAAAAAGAACAAAGTTGGAGGCATCCTACTACCTGACTTCAAAATATATTTCAAGATTATAGTAACCAAAACAGCATGGTACTAGTATAATAAAAAGAGACACATACACCAATGCAACAGAATAGAGAACCCCAAAATAACTCCATATGTTCACAGCCAACTGATTTTTGACAAAGGTATCAAGAACATACATATTGGAGAAAATAAATGGTGCTCAGAAAACTAGATATCCACATGCAGAAGAATAAAATTAGACTCATAACTCTCAACATCTGCAAAATTCAACTTGAAATGGATTAAAGACTTAAATGTAAGACTCAGAAATACAAAACTACTTGGGAAAAAACCCAGAAGAAATGCTGGGACATTGGTCTGGGCAAATATTTTGTACATAAAACTTCCAAAAACATAGACAACAGAAGCAAAAATAGACAAATGGAGTTTATCACACTAAAAAGCTCTACTTAGCAAAGTAAACAATCAACAAAGTGAAGAGATAACCTATATAGAATAGGAGAAAATATTTACAAGCTATTCGTACAACAAGGGATTAATATCCAGAACATAAGATAAAATAAAGCAACTCCATAATAAACCCGACCAATAACCCAATTAAAAATGGGCAAAGGATCTGAATAGACATTTCACAAAAGAAGACGTAAATGGCCAACAAGAATATGAAAAAATTTTCAACATCACTATCAGAGAAATGCAAATCAAAACCACAATAAGATACCATTCTCATCCCAGGTAGAATGGCTATGATCAAAAGGATAAAAAACAGCCGGGCGCGGTGGCTCACGCCTGTAATCCCAGCACTGTGGGAGGCTGAGGAGGGAGAATCGCTTGAGCTCAGGAGTTCGAGACTCGCCTGAGCGACAGTGAGACCCCGACTCGTGAAAAAAATGGAAAAACCCAGCCGGGCGCCGCAGCGAGCGCCTGTAATCCCAGCGGCTTCCGGAGGCTGAGGCAGCCCGAGTCTGAGGTTGTGGTGAGCTACCACACCCACTGCACTCTGCTCAGGGGCATAGGGTGGGACCCTGTCTCAACAACAACAACAAAAAAAAAAGGATAAAAAACAAATGCTGGGAAAGAAGATGAAACACTTCTACATCATGGGTAGGAATGTAAATTAGTACAACCATTGTGAAACCAACACAGAGGGTACTCAAAAAACTTAAAATAGAAATACTGTATGATCCAGCAATCCCATTACTGGGCATTTATTCAAAGGAAAAGAAATCAGTATATCAAAGAGATATTTACACCTCCATATTTATTGCAGGACTATTCACAATAGCCAAGATATGGAATCAACCTAAGTGTCCACAAACAGATTAATAGATAAAGAAAATGTGGTATGTACACACAATAGAACACTACTCAAGCATAAAAAAGAATGAAATCCTGTCATTCTTGGGAACATGGATGAGGATATTATGTTAAGTGAAATGAGCCAGGCACAGAAAGAAAAATGTCACGTTTTTCACTCATATGTGGAGCTAAAAATGTTCAGCTCATAGAAGTAGAGAGTAGAATTGTAGCTCTTAGAGGCTGGGAAGGGTGTGAGGAGGGGAGGATAGAAGAGGTCAGTTAATGGATAGTAAATTACAGCTAGATAGGAAAAATAAGTTTTAGCGTTCCATAGCACCTCAGAAGGACTACGGTTAACAATAATTTGTTGTATATAGGGTGTCCGTAAAGTTCGTGTGCAACTTAAATTCCACACAAACTTTATGGACACCCTGTATTTTCAAAGAGCTAGAAGAGAGGATTTTGATTGTTCCCAACACAAGGAAATGATAAGTATTTGAAGTGATGGATATGCTAATTACTCTGGATCATTACACGTTGTAAACATATATTGTGTTATAATATCATTGTGTCCCCTATAAGTATGTACAATTATGTGTCAATTAAAAATATATAAATAACTATTAAAAACTGAAAATAATAAACGTTGATAAGGACAAGAAATTAAAACCATTCGGCATTGCTGGTGGGAATGTAAAATGGTGCAGCCATTTTGAAAACAATATGGGAGTTCCTCAAAAAATTAAATGAATTGCCATATTATCCAGTATTTCCATCTGAGAAATAAGAGCTTTTAAGGCTGGGTGAGGTGGCTCATGCCTGTAATCCCAGCACTCTGGGAGGCTCAGACAGGTGGATTGCTTGAGCTCAGGCATTTGAAACCAACCTGAGCAAAAGCGAGCCTCCACTGCTACCAAAGACAGAAAAACTCACCAGATGCAGTGGCGCAGGCCTATAGTCCCAGCCACTCAGGGAGGCTGAGGCAAGAGGATCTCTTGAGCCCAGGAGTTTGAGGTTGCCGTGAGCTATGATGCCACAGCATTCTAGCCTAGGGCAACAGAACGAGACTCTGTCCCAAAAAAAAAAAAACTTTTATCTGAGGAATATAAGTCCTTTTAAATTATCAGGCACAAAGAGAAATTAAAATTAGACAGCAGTCTCATCCTACTTCCCACTTTGAGCTGTGTATTCATCTCTTGAAACTGCTTGCTGTTGCCACAGATAGCTATAAATTAAACTAATAATGTTGAACCAGACACTATAACCCACATCCTATAGCTTAACAATTACAGCCAATCATTGATAAATGTTATTTCTATAAACCAATGAAAATTCCTGAACAAACAACTTTTAAAAAAATTTCAGATTAAGGCGGCGCCTGTGGCTCAGTGAGTAGGGTGCCAGCCCCATATGCCGAGGGTGGCGGGTTCAAACCCAGCCCCGGCCAAACGGCAACAAAAAAAAATAGCCGGGCGTTGTGGTGGGCGCCTGTGGTCCCAGCTGCTCAGGAGGCTGAGGCAAGAGAATCGCGTAAGCCCAAGAGTTAGAGGTTGCTGTGAGCCGTGTTACGCCACGGCACTCTACCCGAGGGCGGTACAGTGAGACTCTGTCTCTACAAAAAAAAAAAAAATTTCAGATTAATATGAGGGAACAAACGATTAGGTTACAATGTTTGGGTGTTTGTTAGGTAAGGTCCCTGTTGTAGTTGTGCCCTCACCCAGGAAGTGTGCCATAAAAACTATGGAACGCTTCATGAATTTACATGTCGTCCTTGCACAGGGGCCATGTTAATCTCCTCCGGATCATACCAATTTTAGTATACATGCTGCTGAAGAAGGCACCAAACAACTTTTTATCAGCCCACTCTCTGTCCCCCTTTTTATTACATTTGAGACCAGCCACCAACCCAGGCAACATAATGAGACCTTGTCTCTACAAAAAATTTTAAAATTAACTGGGTATGGTGGTGTATGCCTGTAGTCTGTACTTTTTGAGAGGCTGAGGCAGGAGGCTTGCTTGAGCTTAGGAGTTGCGGTTACAATGAGCTATAATTGTATCCCTGCATTTCAGCCTGCGTGACAGAGCCAGACCTGTCTCTAAAAAATAAAGTAAGATATATTTTATGCCTCGGCCTCTTTCTTTTGGGTTGATACTACTCTAGGTATACTATATATTCAAAAGAGCTAAAAGATGGAAGCAATCAAAATGTCTATCAACAGGTGAGTGAATAAAACATGGTACATACAATGCAACATAATTCATTCTTAAAAAGGAATGAGATTCCAAATCAACCTTGAAAATATGGTAAATGAAAAAAGTCAGACACAAAAAGATAAATATTATATGATTCCACTTATATGAAGTACCCACAATAGGCAAATTCATAGAGACAGAAAGTAGAATAGATGTTACTATGGGTTAGGGGAGTGGAAAGAATGAAGCTTTTAATGGGTACAGAGTTTCTGTTCTAGAAGATGAAAATGTTTTGGAAATTGATAGTGGTGATGGTTGCAAAGCATTGTAAATGTGTTTAGTGCCACTGAATTGTACACTTGAGATGGCTGAGTTTTATGCTATGCATAGATTACCACATTAAAATAAATGTTTAAAATACATCTAATTTTTGAACTCTCTTGTTTCATTAATATAAAAAAGAAGCAAATTCCTTTTCTTTTCCAAGGCCTTAATTTAATTTCAACTAGGGCTTCTTTTCAAGATTTTATGGAGTTCTGACCAAAATACTTGTCAAATAATCCCTTCAGAGAAATTCCACTCTGGATTGCCCAGGATAGCCTGTGATCTGTTTTTGTACATTGATTAATGCAAGATTCTGGAATATTTTGCCAATAAGAGGGCAGAATTATTTGAGGACATTGCCACAAGGTGGTGATAGAGATTATAAACATGTAATATTTAATTTCTCTCAAATTACTTCTTAAGAGTGGCACTAGGGGACACTCTTTGACAATATTTTATATACGAGTCTGAAAAGTACCTAATAGTCCTTTGATCCTTGAAAATTCCAAGTATCTTTTGTTGACTTCAGAGTATAACCTTCAAATCTGATTCAACACTTCAGGCATCCCCCTTAAATTTCAGGAGATAAAATGGCACTAGGTGATGGGGCTCACACTTACAATGCCAAGCACTTTGGGAGCCCAAGGCAAGAGGATCATTTGAGGCCAAGAGTTTAACACTGCAGTGAGCTATCATCATGCCTCTGCACTTTAGCCTGGGCAACAAAGACAGATTCTGTTTCTAAAAATAAAAAATAAAATGGGAAAAAAGTAGCTATAAGAATTTAAGTTATAGTCCTAGCCTAGTAAACCAAGGTAAATTATCCCCTACTAGGATAGTTATTAGTCTTTAGAGACAATGCATAAGAGAAATAATGATTTTTTAGGCTCGGCACCCATAGCTCAGTGTTTAGGGCGCCGCATACACCAGGGCTGGTGGGTTCGAACCCGGCCAGGGCCTGCTAAACAACAATGAGAATTACAACAACAAAAAATAGCCGGGCATTGTGGCAGGTACCTGTAGTCCCACCAACTTGGGAGGCCGAGGCAAGAGAATCAATTAAGCCCAAGAGTTTGAGGTTGTTGTGAGGGCGACATAGTGAGACTCGGTCTCAAAAAAAAAAGATTTTTAAACTTTCTTTATTGGTGTTTTTTTTTTTAAATTTCTCTATGATCATAAGATAGTCTGATGACATTTCTAGAGAATCAAGCCCTGAAAATAGCATCAATCAACTAGAACACCATGCATTACTATACCCATATTTTTTGCAATGTATGGACGGCCTGGATTAAATAGATAACACTGAAAACTTTGAAACATCCAGGACATTTGCTTTTGAGAAAGGATTCAAGCTAGTTACTATTAGCATTTGGTAAATTCCTTAGGAATTAACATTTATAAGAGTAAATTTAAATTTAATACACACATATATGTACATTAAGAAAAAAATAACCAGCAGTATAATCTAGTAGAAAGAGGCTTTAAAGTTAAGGAATCTGGATTCAAATTCTGGGTTCAAATTCTGTCTCCACTATATAGCATCTGTGTGAACCTTCCAAATTACTTAATTTCTCTAGTCTTCAGTTTTCTTTTCTAAAATGAAGACAATAAATCCAACTTTTCAGGGCTCTTTTGGTGTTTATCCAAACGTGTTCATCTGATGAGGTAGCACAGCATAGTAGTTAAGCACATGGACTCTTCTGGAGCCAAACTGCTCAGGGTCAAATCTCAGTCTGAAATTCGTTCAACACAAGACTTTGAGTGAATTGGGTGCCCCAGTTTTTCATCTGTAAAGTAGAAATAATAATAGTACCTACTTACAGGGTTATTTCAAGAATTCATCATTATTTCATTATTTGTAAAGCCTTTGGGACACTTTCTTTTTTAGATTGTGTTAACCCTTAACCCTTTCTTCTAGTTTCTGTTTTTAACTGACATATAAAATTGTATATATTTGTTTTCTACAACATGATGATTTGAAGTATATATACTGTAGAATAGTTGCATCTAGCTGGTTAACAAGTGCATTACTTCATATTGTTATCATTTTTGTGGTAAGAACACTTACCACCCACTCTTAGCATTTATTATTAACTATTGTCACTATTAAATGTATTCCTCCTATCTAACTAAATATGTATTCATTGACCAGCATCTCCCCAATTTCACCACTCGCCCTCCCCTCAATACTTTCTGACACACTTTAAAAAAAAATATGTTAAAAGGCATGTTTGCTTAAAAACATCTCAGATTAGTGTTCAGTGTCCTGGTTTTCCTCTAGCCTTCCAGTTGTTCCTTCTTACTGTCCTCTCCAGACATTTTTCCCTGACTATTCTTTCCCTGCCAGTTTGGTGTTCTTTGGGTTCTGTCCTAAGAGCTCTTCTTTATCTTTTCTTTTCTTTTTCTTTTTTTTTTTTTAACATCTAAACACATTACCTGGATGAACAAATACACTCCTGTTGTTTCAATCACTATTTATAGTCTAAAAATTCTTATGTATCCCTGCCCAGTTCTGTCCCAGGAGTTGCTGATTTGTTCTATCTGGCCATAAGACAGATCCACTTCGATGTTCTCAGCACATCCAAATGTGAATTCTTTTTCCCCCAAATCTATTTCTGTTCCCTAGCTCAGTGAATAACATCTACAAATACCTAATTGTCCGATCTTAAAACCTGTGACTCAGCCCTGATCCCTTCCTCATCTTAATATTCAATTACCTTAATATTTCTCAAATGTGTCCACTCCTCACTTTCCATGTTGTTGTTATCTCTACTTAAGATCAACCAGCCTTATCTTTTACCTGGACCTCTGTAACCCCAGCAATCTTACTCTTCTTCAGTCTATTCCTTATATTGCAGTCAGAGTTTTCTTTTTAAATTACAAACTTGATTATGTAATTTTAAATACTTCAATAATCTCCCTCAGAATAAAATCCAAAATCCTTAACATGGCTTCGAGATTTGGCTTATGCCTCGCTAGCCTCATCTGTAACCATTTTGCCTTACAGGTTTATGCAGCACACATTCTCACCTGCTGTAATTACCCTAAAGGACTAGTCCCTCTAGCTTGCAGGTTTATGCAATATTCCATCTTCCTGAAACATTCTTCTCCATTCCCAATTCCTACTTATCTCCCAGATATGGTTTAGTACAATTTTCCCAAGAAATAGTTTCCTGATTACCACTACTAAGTCTGGGTTGTGTGCTCTTTGCACTATCTTCCGTACTCATCTTGTAGTTGCCTTTATGTATCCTACCACCTACTGTGAGCTAATATGAGGGCAAAATTTTATCTGTCTAGCTCATTATTTCTAGATGTTGTCTTATGGGTACTATTCAGTTGGTTTTAGTGTATTTACAAAATCATGCAACTATCACCACAATATAATTCCAGAACAATTTGATCACTACACATCATCAACCCCATGCTCATTAGCAGTCACTCCTATACCTTCCTTCCCACATCCCTAGGCAGCCACCAATCTACCTTTCATCTCTATGGAATTGACTATTCTGAACATTTCATAAAAATGGAATCATATAATATGTGACCTTTTGTGTCTTGTTTAGTTCATTCTTGTATCCTCAGCAGCATAATACTGGAATAAAGCAGATCCTCAATATATAACTGCTAAGTCAATAGAGAAAAACTAGAAGAACAAGGAAGAACTAAGGGTCTAAAAATCCCAGAAAATTTTAGAGGCAGGAGGAATTTTAAATGCCATTGCTATGGTTTGAATTTGTCCCCAAAGTTCGTATGTTGCAAATATAATCCTCAGGGCAAGTGTTAAGGTGAGACCTCTAAGAGATGATTAGATCGTGAGGGATGTGCCTTCATGAACAGGTTAATGTCATCCCAGGAGTGGGATCATTATGCAGAAAATGGGTTTGTTACTAAAACGAGTTCAGCACCCTTGCACTGTCCCCATCACCCCTACTATGCGATGCCTTCTGCCATCTTATGGTACAGTAAGAAGACCCATACAAGATGCAGCCACTCGGGAGACGCCGCAGACTCGCGACCCGGAGCAGCTCGGAGCCGGTGAATAATAGCTCTTCAAGTCTGCAATAAAAAATGGCCTCCAATAAAACTACCTTGCAAAAAATGGGAAAGAAGCAGAACGGAAAGAGTAAAAAGGTTGAAGAGGCAGAGCCTGAAGAATTTGTGGTGGAAAAAGTTCTGGATCGACGAGTAGTAAATGGGAAGGTGGAGTATTTCCTGAGTGGAAGGAATTTACAGATGCTGATAATACTTGGGAACCTGAAGAAAATTTAGATTGTCCAGAGTTAATTGAAGCATTTCTTAATTCTCAAAAAGCTGGTAAAGAAAAGGATGGTACAAAAAGAAAATCTGTATCTGACAGTGAATCGAATGATAGCCAATCAAAAAAGAAAAGAGATGCTGCTGACAAACCAAGAGGCTTTGCCAGAGGTCTTGATCCTGAAAGAATAATTGGTGCCACAGACAGCAGTGGAGAATTAATGTTTCTTATGAAGTGGAAAGATTCAGATGAGGCAGATTTGGTGCTGGCAAAAGAAGCAAACATGAAGTGTCCTCAAATTGTTATTGTTTTTTATGAAGAGAGACTAACTTGGCATTCTTGTCCAGAAGATGAAGCTCAATAATTGTTTGCATTGCTTTTTATATATATGTATATATATATAAAATCTGGGTCTTGAGAGTGTGAAGAAATAACTACATTCTAATAAATCAAGTTTGATATGTTCATTTTGAAAGTAGTACTGGGAGAATCGTTGGGGGGGGGCTTGCATCAATAGCACTGGTTACTTTGAACAAATAAAAGATTTCTCTAGTTGCTTCCTTTATCAGAAAAAAAAAAAACACTTGATACCATGGTATATTATTTCCTCTGCATTAGAAAACAGCTTTTCTGGGCAGCGCCTGTGGCTCAGTATGCCGAGGGTGGCGGGTTTGGACCCAGCCCCGGCCAAACTGCAACAGAAAAATAGCCGGGCGTTGTGGCGGGCGCCTGTAGTCCCAGCTGCTCGGGAGGCTGAGGCAAGAGAATCGCGTAAGCCCAGGAGTTAGAGGTTGCTGTGAGCCGTGTGATGCCACAGCACTCTACCCGAGGGCCGTACAGTGAGACTCTGTCTCTACAAAAAAAAAAAAAAAAGAAAAAGAAAACAGCTTTTCTAAATACTGAGGGAAATTTCCATAGCCATTATTCAGTAAGAACTTGTGTTTAACTCTTTGCCTAAGGACCATTCTGGTTTTTTTTTTTTTTTAATTTGTTTCTGTATGTGTATACGCGACATTCATATGTAAATGATTTTCTTTGTTTTTAAACATTCACCAAAACAAAAATCACAGGTAAGCCCAGGTGTCTGCAATACCATCATTCTGAGCAATGTAATAATAGAAAATTTTCCTGAAGCCATAATGTTTCAAATTAAATAGTTGATTCTTAATTCGACAGTTTAAATGGATAATTTAAAAACATCCATGTCAGAATCTGTATGTATAGTCATATAAATGCAAAATTGTGTTTACAAAATTTCTAAAAGGAAAAGTTTTATCATAACCAATAACCTACCCACTCACATGAGGAAACTAGACAAATCCTGGTGTGTTCTAATGAGGTAAATGAATAAGACTTAGTTAAATGGTCATTAAAGATTCTTGTGGTAATCCACTCCTACGCTTGGCTTACAGAAACCTAATCAGATGGTTAAACCATGTTGGCAGTTTCATACCTTTTTACATAAATGTGTGAACAAACTCTGTAATCTAAAACTATTGACGTGCATGTTTTTTCCTTATTGCAACTCATTCCTTACATGTAGACTCAAACTTTTCAGTATTTGGGTTACTGGTTGAGCAGAAGCCATAAAAAAAAGTCATAATTAGCCGGGCGTTGTGGCGGGCGCCTGTAGTCCCAGCTACTCGGGAGGCTGAGGCAAGAGAATCGCTTAAGCCCAGGAGTTGGAGGTTGCTGTGAGCTGTGTGAGGCCACGGCACTCTACCGAGGGCCATAAAGTGAGACTCTGTCTCTACAAAAAAAAAAAAAAAAAAGTCATAATAATCAGAATGTTATCTAATTGTATATTGTTTACTTTTATTGTAAATAATAGTGAACAGTGGTCAATAGTTTTATATTCCTTTAAAAAAAAAAAACAAAAAAACAAGATGCAGCCACTCAATCTTATACTTCCTAGACTCCAGAACTATGAGCCAATAAATATCTGTTCTTTATAAATTACCCAGTAAGAGGTATTATTATAGCAGTACAAAATGGACTAAGATAGTCATCTAGTTCAAACATCTAATTTTCTAGATGAAAAAATCAAGATCCAGAAAAATCATTGACTTACCCAGTGTTGGCCAGCCAGTTAATGGCAGAGCTGAGACTAAAACTCAAGTGGTCTGACTCACAATTTAGGAGATTTTCTAGACTGTCTCTTCCAAATTAAATTCCTTTTTACTTTCATTCTATCTAATATGAGGCACTACCAGTGCCTCCCTACTTGTTGGTCCTGCTTGTTTATTTCTAAACATAGTAGTGTCTGTTTCTGGTGTTCTAGAATGAGCTTGCTTCAGGAACACAAAAATAACTAAATCATTATTCAAAATAACCAGGCTCCTTTCAACCTCTGACTATGCCGTTTCTACTGTTGTTTTCCCTTTGAGCAGGTGTTCTGTGGAGGACTGCTATTCAAGTACAAACCCTGCTTAATTTTGAAAGCTCACAAATTGATAGCCCCAGGATGTATGACTCTAGAGATCAAGCACTCTCAGAGAATAGGTCTAATTTTTTTGTAATTGCTTTGTTCTGACTCATTATTTAAAAACCTAGAAGAGATTTTATAACTATGGATTTTAAGAACTGAACTCTAACTTTCAAATGTCTTTCACTTAAATACTTGCTTCGAACTTAGATACACAAACATCTGAAACTTTACAGGGCATCAATATGATTCTCTTTTATGTTTGATAGGTCCACTTTGTGACAAGGATTATGATCCTCTTGAAAAACAGTCAAGATTTCTGTGTTCCTTCTGATAAAGATTAACTCTAGGCTTACTTCTTGACCTACTTTAAATGGTGGCACAGTTACTTCCTATTTTACCCTTTCTATTCATGAATTCAAGATTCACATAAAGATTAACCAACAGCTTTTGTTTAGTTATTAAGGTTTAAATCACCTTTTCTTTCTTTCTTTCTTTCTTTGGCCTGTCCAAGTGAAGCAGAAATCAAAGTTTTATTGCATTTTCCCAAAGATCATCCCAGTTGATTTATGATGAGTCTCTACCCATCTTTCTTAATCTTCCAAAAACATTTTTGTTTTTTTGAAACGGAGTCTCACTCTGTCATTCTGGGTAGAGTGCTGTGGCTTCATAGCTCACTCCAATCTCTGGGGTTCAAGCGATCCTCTTGCCTCAGCCTCCCAAGCAGCTGAGACTACAGGTGCCTGCCACAAAGCCAGATAGTTTACCTACTTTTAGTAGAGACAGGGAGACAGGGTCTCATTCTTGCTCAGGCTGATCTCAAACTCCTAAGCTTAGGCAATCCACCTGCCTCAGCCTCTCAGAGTGTTAGGATTACAGGTGTGAGCCACCATGCCTGGCCCCAAACCATATTTTTAACAAGAAAATCCCCGGGCGGCGCCTGTGGCTCAGTCGGTAAGGCGCCGGCCCCATATACCAAGGGTGGCGGGTTCAAACCCGGCCCCGGCCAAACTGCAACCAAAAAATAGCCGGGCGTTGTGGTGGGCGCCTGTAGTCCCAGCTACTTGAGAGGCTGAGGCAAGAGAATCACTGAAGCCCAGGAGTTGGAGGTTGCTGTGAGCTGTGTGAGGCCACCGCACTCTACAGAGGGCCATAAAGTGAGACTCTGTCTCTAAAAAAAAAAAAAAACAAGAAAATCCCCTTCCTGTCAAGTGAACAATATTCCATAGCTGGACTCTGAAATGTAACTAGATGACCTTCCTTACATGTGCATCAATAAAGGATGGCTTTACTCAAACGAAGTGCATGTCAACATAAATGGGTTCAGCAGATTCAAAAAGCTCAAGAGGAACAGGGATGTCCTCTACTACTAATCCAACTCCTTCATTTTAAAGAAGAGGCAAGCCAATTCACTGGAGTAAAGGGTATTTTAATCAAATGGTGCTGGAACAAGAGGACAGCCATAGGCTGTGTGTGTGTGTGTAGATATATATATATATATATATGCCTCCAAATGCTAAAAAAAAAGAGATAAAAGAACTTCAACCTAAATCTCATACTGCATACAAATACTAATTCAAAATGGATAATGGATCTAAACATAACCAAAAAACTATTTAAAAAAAGGAAAATGAAGCTCAGCAAGGGAAACTTGGTTTGCCAAACTTCAGTTAATTAGACCTTCCACAGAGCTTGCTTCAATAAATTTTTATTCACCATTTTAACAAGTTCCATTTAGCCCTGATAATTCCCTTACTCTATGCTCACTCAGAGTAAATGATTCCTACTATATTAATTGGGTATCTGTTCCTGCTCTTTTGGTTTTTTAATACCTTTTCTATGCTATTTCAATTATTCAATCATTCAACATTTACTAGGCAACTACAATGTGCCGGGCAACGGGCAAGATTGCAGAATGTAAAATACTGTTCCCATCTGGAGAGATTTACGATCCAAGGGGGGAGAAATTAGATTATCATCCTAATGGAATTAGAAAGCCGGGTGGGAGCAAGAATCACACTGTTACTTCATTTTCCCCAGCCAAGGACATTATGTACCGCACAGCCTGTCCAATGCTCTCGCACTTTGGAACACGTTTGGTGGTTGGCTAATATGGAGTTTCAAGACACTCTCTCCCCTGTACTGTTTAGGGAGCCAAAGTCCGCAGAGATTGAACACCAAGTCCTCAATATGGTGAAAGAGGAGGTAAGGTCGCAGGAGGAGAAGAAGGGAGGATCATCCCCACCTCCCTCCCCTCTTAATCTGTACCAGGCATTGATAATGGCGGAACATCTCAAAGGCTGGAGAAAAACCTGCCCGGGTAAGGTAAACTGCAAAAGTTCCACACACTACTTGCAACACGGTGACACAGACGTCGTCAGCCTGACCAACTGACCGGTGCCTAATTATGGCTCCAGCCTCCACACCAAGGCTGATTTATACCCTCTTCTCCACAAAAATCTGACTTTTAAAGATACCCCTAGACGGTGGGAATGCAGCTGTTCTTCCTAGTCCAACTCAGCGCTCTCCTTTTTCTCCCTTTTGTCTTCCTCCTCAGACCCCAGCCTTCCCGCTTCTCTTCAGAGTATTTTTGCCCCCGAGAAACACTTGCAAATCAAACATAAAGCCTCAAGTAAGAAGAAAAAAACCAACTAGACACAAAGACCACAGAACTAGAAGACCAAGCGCCCGCCTCGCGAGGCGACGCAGCTTCTGAGCCGCCGCTTACCTCAGGTCGCCGAGGCTCCCCTCCCGACCGCGACTCAACCGCCTTTTCCGGCCCGAACTCTCTCCTCGGGTTCATGAATATTCAGCAGCCCTTCTGGGCGGGGCCAGCCGCTTGCTCATGAATAATTCATTATCTCCCCACGGCTTGCTGAGGTGACCATCCTCACTCGGCTTCCTGAGTATGCCAAGAGGAAAGCGTGGCGCGCTGGCCCCTCGCTGGCCGGGCCCCCTCGGTCACGGCCTCTCAGCCCCGCCGGGATGCGGCTTCGAGTCCGCTGGCTCTCGGACCGCCGGCGCCTCGTCTCTCCCGACGCGTTTCCCGCCCTTCCGAGGGCTCGCGCCACGCTCCAGGGCCTGAGGGAGCCGAGCTTGAGCCGCCCCGAGCGCCACACGGACGCCAGCGGAGCAATCTGCACCGCGAGGACAGCCTGCTCCCGGGCTTCCAGAGGTAGCGCCCGGCCGCCTAGGTGAGGCGTCGGGCCAGGCTGGGGTTAGAGCCCGACGGGTTCTGTGTGCTAAGGCGGCCCAGAGCCGTGGGCCAAAGAGTCCCAGAGAGGCCCCAGGCCAGCACGGAGCGCATGGGGAAGGGGAGCTGGAGCTGGAGGTCCAGAGGGCAAAGCTTTCCGATCTTTGAGGACATCTCTTACCTTTTCAACCAGAGCTGGAACCCACCTTGTATTCCTTTTAACAATAACGCATAATTATGCAAGTTAACCAAATAAAACATGAATGCATTGCCCTTTTTACCCGGTCCCTTATCTCAGTCCTCTCTGCCTGGGCAACCCTCCGGAGCAGCTGAGGGTGTGTCTCCGCAGATCCTTTCCCCTGTGGTTAGTAGGTATTTGGTATTTTGTGGCATTTTCCAAAGATTCCCGGAGTTCCTTGAACCTCTGCAATGGTATGTCCCAAAAGTGGGTGGAGGAGTAGGCCACTTGAAACCTGTTCGTATTTTGTTTCTTTGGGAAAGGGAAACAAGATCCAAGTTGATGAGAACAGGAGTTTAGAACATAATGACTAGTACCAAAATTTGGGCAAAAATATACCTTAAGTACAAGTTTTCTCAATCTCAAGCAATAGTATACCTCCAACCTACCCAATCAAAAATGTCTCCAGATTTTGCCACATGGCCCTTGGAGGCAAAATCGACCTCTATTGAGAACTACTGCTTTAATCACATAGTTTTCAAAAGTGTAAGTGCTTTTAAAGCACCAACTAGCTTGGTCTTTCTACACCAGTACTCTCCAGCCTAGCGCTTACCTACTTCTCTACCTGGACCACTAGCCCTTCTATGCTGGCTGTTCTAATTCTCATCTACCTTCAGGTCTGAGCTTCATCAACTATCAACATGTCCTAAGTCCTTACCCCTCAGCCCTATACTAATGGCAGTCTACTCCCCCTTCATTTATTATTCTGTTTCCTTCGTAGAATTTATCTCAATCTGGATTTCATTTCTTTGTTAACCTGTTTTCTGTTCTTTGTTTTGTTTTGTTTCTGTTTTTGAGGCACAGACTATGTTGCCTCTGCTAGAGTGCAGTGATGTCATCATAGCACATAGCAACCTCAAACTCCTAGACTCAACCAATCCTCCTGCCTCAGCTTCCTGAGTAGCTGGTACTACAGGCTGTGCCACCATGCCAGCTATTTCTTTTCTGTTTTTAGTAGTGAGAGGGTCTTGCTCACGCTCAGACTAGTCTCTGCTCAGACTGGTGTCAAACTCTTGAGCTCAAGCCATAGTCCCATCTACTCCTTTCTCAGTGCCAGGATTATAGGCGTGAGCCACCAAGCAGTCTTTTCTTTTTTCTTTCTTTCTTTCTTATTTTTTTTTTTTTTGAGACAGAGTCTCACTATGTCACCCTTGGTAGAGTGCTGTGGCATCACAGCTCACAGCAACCTCTAACTCTTGGGCTTAAGCAATTCTGTTGCCGCAGCCTCCAGAGTAGCTGGGACTACAGGTGTCTGCCACAACACCCCGCTATGTTTTGGTTGCAGTCGTCATTGTTGTTTAGCAGGCCTAGGCCAGGCTCGAACCCACCAGCTTTGGTATATGTGGCCGGCGCCCTACTCCCAGAGCTATGGGCACCGAGCTTTCTTTTTTTTCTCTATCACCTAAAGTAAGTAAGCAGGCTTCATCAGAGGCCTGGTCTGACTGAGTCACCATGGGATCTCCAGTGCTGGCACACAGCAGACACTCAGTAAACTTTGGTGAACTGGAGCAATAAATTACCCTCTCTTCTTCCTAGGAACTTTCTGTGGACTTTGTCTTCTTCCTTTCCTTCCTTAGTCCTTGCTGGATTCCTGTAACTTTTGTTTAGAGCCTGAATGGGTGAATGAGTAACTGTGTCCATCCCCGTGCTAGAAGCTGTGGGTGAAGCCTTCACCTTTGCTGTTGGCTTATCAATTCCTGATGGGAGGAGCTGTAATTTTCACTTTTTTAAATTATGTTTCAAATACATAGTTGAATAAACTAATCAGTGACTTAAGGAACAACATTAGACAATTAAAAATTGATAGTGCTACTGGGGGCTTTAGAAATCATCAAGTCTAGTCCTTCACTTTACAGATGAGAGTTTAAGTAATTTGCTCAAGGTCCCTAAGCTTGTTAAGAGATCAAGTCACAAGTACAAGTCATGGTCTCACACCTCCTATTTCAATGCTCTTTCTTATCTCCAGCCAGGCTAGTTTCTGATTACTTTTTTATGAACCTGACTTACAATTCAAACACCGAAATCCCAAGCCCAATACTTGCTTATTGTCAACTAAACAGCTTTGAGCCTTTTGATTAAAGCCAGCCCTGGGGATAATGGTCTTATGAGCTCAGAAGTGCTCTATGATATTCAAATAATTTCCCAGCTTCTTTTGTACCTTTCAGTAATAAGAGACTGGAAATTGTCCCTGTCAAAGCAAAGTATTTTTGTTTGTTTTGGAAGGATAAACTGTGCTTTGTGGTAGAAATTGATCATTGTTTAGAAATTTCCAAATAACCAGTATTTTGGCCTTTGTCAAAATTCTCTGGTTGTTAAAGTTTCACCAAACTCTTCTCAGTGGTAAAAGAACACATGAAAGAAGTCAAAAGAGAAGGGAGAAAATATTATTTGAGATGACTTTTATTCGCTAAATTTAACCTTCCTCTCTTTAAACACATTTGTACCTTTAAACACTGTGTACCTGATATAATAGTCTCTAGATGAGTGTTTTTAATGTTTTTTATCTCATGGCATATTTGAACCTATAGTTAAACTTCTGCAGCACACTGATGTTGATTTTTTTAAAAAGAATAAAAGAAAGAATATACTTACAGTGCTTTGAACTTCTTTCAAAAATAATTTAATTAATGGTCTTTAAAATTTTTTGCAGCATTTTTGCTGGTTGAAAATCATTGCTTTAGATAGACCTTTGTCCTTTGAGGGCAAAGGTCCATTTTTGGATCCTCAATTAAAGGAATTGGAGGTTTCTTTGTAAGAACATTTCATACAGGCAGCACCTGGTTAGTAGAGTCTTAGGGAGTCATTTTCTCACCTTTTAGAATCTTGGAATTTCTTCTGAGGCATCTGACAGCATACTGTGTCACAGGAAGCCGAGCTATCATTTGCCTACCTAGAGTGGTTGGAACATTTCCCATCAAGTTTAGTTTAAAATCTTGACATTTTAAAATCTTCTCCCAAAGATGGTTTAAGTGTTATCAAGATTGACATGTTGCTACTCGGGAGGCTGAGGCAAGAGAATCACCTAAACCCAGGAGTTGGAGGTTGCTGTGAGCTGCATTATGTCATGGCACTCTACCAAGGGCAATAAAGTGAGACTCTGTCTCTACAAAAAAAAAAAAAAGAGATTGACATGTTGAATATAAAATGTGTTCCTAGGAGGATGTCTCCTAGGAGATGTGTCTGCCTTCAATGTACACAATCATGATACCAAATACAGAGAAAAGAGATTGGAGGGAATAGCTAAATAAGAAGGGTGGTTCCTTTATCCTGTTTGCTTTCAATTTTTATTAGAACTCTTAGAAGCATCGTAACTTCTAGTCATCATGAAGCTGATACCACCATATTTATTCCAAGCATTTATTTTGTACCTACCATTTATAAAACACTCTACTTTGTACAACAGGGATCAGAGAGAATGACTTGGTCCTTGAGCTGTGAAATTTTACAGTTTATTGAGAGGAGACCTATAAACACATTATTCACATAGAAAATAGTGTGCAAATATTAATGAAGGTGTAAATTGTATGATAAAGTGTAGAGAAGGAAGTTATATATTCTGAGCTGACAATGAAGACAGCTTCACAAAGAAGGTGGCATTTTAGAGGCAGAGCATGTGTATGTCATTTATTCTTTGGCAATGATTAGACCACTTCAAACCAATCAAATCAGACCTTTTGCTTACTCCTTTAGAACCAAGAGAGAAATGAAGGTATAAGATCCTTTCTGTTCCTGGCAGCAACATGCTCCTGAAAGCTAAATGTTGCCTTTGCAATTCCAAGGGCCTCACTCATGGTTAAGAAGAGAGCTGGTTAGAGTCCCCTTTCATCTTTTTCTCCTTCCTCACCAAGGGTAAGTCAAATGTGACTCTTTTTTTGACTCCATTATTTTAAAACAGCTTTTTCTATGTAAGGATATTATTTTATTCCGGTTTCCCTTGGGGCATGCAGAAGCCATGGGATTGGGGGAAGTGGCCAGTGGTGTTTATAAATCTATTTATGAATGCAATTCTGGAGTCCTAGAACTTTAAGCATCACTAAAAAGAAAAGAGACGTAAACCAATTTAGAGAACTAAAGTTTTGAATCAAGTCTCTGTGAGTAAATTGGATATATTGCTAACTTATTTGAGATATTTATTAGAGAGAACAGCAAAGGTAAAGGGTTGCCAGCTTGGCTGTAGCTTCTGACCTCCATCCTTTGGCAGCCAAGGAGAAGCCAGTCAATATGAAATAAGTCCCCAGCTATGATATAAGGTCTAAACATAAGCTCCTGCAGCTTCGGCCCACATTTTGTCAACCTACAAAATATAAGTCCATTATAGCCTTCATGCTCACTCAGAGTTGCATATCAATTTCTGCCTCCTTTGAATAAATCTTTTCTGAGTGGCAGAAGGATCTCCATGTGAGTGTGTGTTTCTGGGGAAAGCCTAGGGTTTAATGAACTGGAACAGGAATGACCGGCTGTAAGTGACAGACAGGCTGCTGCCTGCTTGAGTGCTCAGACTAAGAAGTGATATTTGGGAAGATATTGAATTCTCAAGCATTATAGAAATGTTCTGTTTGGTTACTTGGTTTGGTCGGCTGAATATGAAGTTTTGGTGACATATAAAATGATGTCGTTCCTCTTAATGATTATCATTTAATGGAGAAAAGTTGCAAATGAAATAGATTTTAAACTGGTTTTCCATGATTGCTACTTGATAGATCTGCATAGAGATCTAACATGATGTTCAAAATTCATCACACTATTGACAGCCTATAAATTTAGGCCCTTTATTTTCTGTACCTCTTGGTGTTTAGCAAATAACACCAAAATGGTTTAGAACTCCTATAAGACCATATTGCAGTCTTGGCCAGCTTTTTTTTCTTGCCTTGGTTTATACTAACAACGATAATTAAATTTGTGAGTATTGAGAAGGTCCCTAATTTAAGATTCAGAAATTTTATGATCTTAACAAAATTGAGCACAATAATATGAGAAATCTGAGGCAGATTTTTCTTACATCTTTTTTCATTAAACAAACAAAAACCAATTCCTTCCTGCCAAAAAAAAGGGTAAATAGCTGGAAAGTGAAAGGCATCACAGGAAAATTACCTACCCAGCTTTAAAAGTGGTAGGGAGAGGGTGGGTGTGGTGGCTCACACCTGTAATCCTAGCACTTTGGGAAGCCAAGGCAGTTCAATTGCTTGAGCTCAGGAGTTCAAGACCAGCCTGAGCAAGAGCAAGACCCCATCTCTACTAAAAATAGAAAAAAGGGTGGTGCCTGTAGCTCAGTTGGCAGGGCGCTGGCCACATACACCAAGGGTGGTATTTTCGAACCCGGCCCAGGCCTGCTAAACAACAATGACAACTGCAACCAAAAAATAGCCAGGTGTTGTGGCAGGCACCTGTAGTCCCAGCTACTTGGGAAGCTGAAGCAAGAGAATCACTTAAGCCCAAGAGTTTGAGGTTGCTGTGAGCTGTGATGCCATGGCACTCTACCCAGGACAACAGCTTGAGACGCTGTCTCTAAATAAATAAATAAATAAAAATGGAAAAACAAGCTGGGTGTTATGGTGGGTGCCTATAGTCCCAGCTACTTGGGAGGCTGAGGCAAGAGGATTGCTCAAGCCCAAGAGTTTGAGGTTGCTGTGAGCTATGAAGCCACAACACTCTACCCAGGATGACAGAGGAAGACTCTGTCTCCTCCTCCTCCTCCAACAACAACAACAATAAAATGGTAAAGAGAAAGAATTGGAAGAAGGTATCAATTATAGGTTTGCTAGAACTTATATCTAAGGAAACTGTCTTTCTCAGAGAAAGCCAGATTTTCTTGGAAGCCAGATTTTTACATGTGCCCGCAGCTGTGTTAACCTCAGTGCATAGTACAGAAAGATTTTTTATGATTGGGAGAATCCAAAGTGTGACCCCTACTTATCAATAACTGTGGATCCCTCCCCTTTTGTTGAAGAGTGCTTTGGTATACATACTTTATAAATATATGCTGAGCATGGTGGCTCACATCTCAGCACTTTGGGAGGCCAATGTGGGAGGATTGCTTGAACCCAGGATTTCAAGGGCAGCTTGGGCAATACAGTGAGACCCCATCTCTACAAAAAAATAGAAAAATTAGGCTGGTATGGTAAATGTGTGCCTGTAGTCCCAGCTACTAGGGAGGCTGAGGAAAGAGGTTCACTTGACCCCAGGAGTTCCAGGCTACAGTGAGCTGTGATTCCACCACTATGCTCCAGCCTAGGGAACAAAGCCAGACAATGTCTCTAAAAAACTAAAAGAAAAAAAAAAAGCACATGTTGGCTGAATGTACATATGTTGTTGGAAAAATCCCAATCATTAACTGAGATTTACTGAAATTACTAGGATATGTTCAAATTATGCATAATAGGGTTGCTCTCTGAAAAGTTACATTGCAAATGTGCTGCTTATTATTTTTCCACTTATCTTAATTTGAAACCATTATCGTTTGTGTATAATTTTTTATTCAAATATAGTGTGCATACAAAAATCCATCTTCTTTTTATAATGTACTTTTGACTAACATATACATAAAATTCACCAGTTTAAAGTGTACAAATCAGTGTTTATTAGGGTTTTCACAAAGTTGCGCAACCATCACCAGTACCTAATTCCAGAAAATTATCACCCCCAAAAGTAACTCCATGCTTTTAGCAGTTATTCGCCATTCCTTTCTCCCCAGAATTTGTCAACCATTAATAAGCAACTAAGGATTTGCTTATTCTGGACATTTCATGTAAATGAAATCATGTATTATGGCCTTTGTGTCTGACTTCTCTCACTTAATATAATATAATAATAATTAAAGCATGATATTCTTGTTGTACATGTATTCTTTTTTATGGCTGGATGATATTCCATTCTTTCCTACATTTTGTCTGTATATCCATCAGTTGACAGACATTTGGGTTTTTTTTTCACCTTTCCTGTTCTGCTATGAACATTCATGTACATGTTTTGGTATGGACATATGTTTTCATTTTTCTTGGGTATATACCTAGGAGTAGAATTGCTGGGTCATGTGGTAATTCTGTGTTTAGCTTTTTGAAACCAAACTGTTTCCAAAGCAACTGCACCATTTTACATTCACTCTAGCTGTGTATGAGAGTTCCAGTTTCTCCACATTCTTACCTTGTCATTTCTTCCTTAAACAAAAAATTGTAGTAGGTGTGAAGTGATGATCTCATTGTGGTTTCTTTGCTTTTCCCTAATGACTAATGATATTGAGCATCTTTTCATTTTCTTGTTGGCCATTATAGATCTTCTTTGAATAAGAAGTTGGGCTGTCTTTTTTTTTTTTGGCCAGGGCTGGGTTTGAACCCACCACCTCTGGCATATGGGACCTGTGCCCTACCCCTTTGAGCCACAGGCGCCACCCTGGGCTGTCTTTTTATTGTTGCATTGTAAGAATTCTTTACATCTTCTGGATACAAGTCCCTTAGCAGATATATGATTTTCAAATAGTTTCTCTCATTCTGTAGATTGTCTTTATTTTCCTAATAATATCCTTTAAAGCATAAAACCCGTCTTTAATTTATCCATTTTTATTTTGTTTCTTTTTTTTTTTTTTTGGCTGGGGACAGATTTGAACCCGCCACCTCCGGCATATGGGACCAGCGCCCTACTCCTTGAGCCACAGGCGCCGCCCTTTATTTTGTTTCTTATGCTTTTGGTCTCATGGCCATAAAAATTTATGCCTATGTTTTCTACTAAGAATGCTATACTTACATTTCAGTCTTTGACCCATGTTAATTTTCATATATAGTGTGAGATAGAGATCCAACTTCATTTTTTTACATGTGAGTATTCAATTATCCAAGCACAATTTATCGAAAAGACTCTCCTCCTTTTAATTGTCTTGTTGCGCATGTCAGAGATCAGTCTACCAAAATTGTGAAGGTTTATTTTTGGGCTATCATTTCTGTTTCATTGATTTACGTGTCTCTCCTTATGCCACTACCGCATTGTCTTAATTATTACAGCTTTTCAGTAAGTTTTGAAATTAGAGAAGTGTGAGTCTTTTATCTTTGTTCATTTTCAAGATTGTTTTGGTCATTCTGGGTTCCTTAGCTTTCCATACAAATTTTAGGATCAGCTTGTCAATTCCAACTGAAAAAGACAACTGGGATTTTTTTTCTCTTTTGGTATTACATCTCACTTTGCTGCCCGGGCTGGAATGCATTGGTATGATCATAGTTCACTGCAGCCTCAAATTTTAGGGATCAGGAAATCCTTCTGGCTCAGCCCCCCAAGTAGATAAGACTACAGATGTATACTATCACACCTGATCAAATTTTTTTTTTTTTTAATACAAAGTCTCACTATGTCACCCTTGGTAGAATGCTGTTGTGTCACAGCTCACAGCAACCTCAAACTCTTGGGCTTAAGTGATTCTCTTGCCTCAGCCTCCCAAGTAGCTGGGACTACAGGCGCCCGCCACAACACCCGGCTATTGTTTGGTTGCAGTCGTCCTTGTTGTTTAGCAGGCCCTGGCCCGGCTTGAACCCGCCACCTTCAGCGCAGGTGGCTGACGCCCTACTCACTGAGCTATGAGCGCCAAACCCACACCTGACCAATTTTTAAACGTTTTGTAGAGACAGCATCTCCCTGTGTTTCCCAAGCTGGTCTTGAACTCTTTTTTTTTTTTTTTTTTTTTTGTAGAGACAGAGTCTCACTGTACCGCCCCAGGGTAGAGTGCTGTGGCGTCACATGGCTCACAGCAACCTCTAACTCTTGGGCTTATGCGATTCTCTTGCCTCAGCCTCCCGATCAGCTGGGACTACAGGCGCCCACCACAACGCCCGGCTATTTTTTTGTTTTTGTTGCAGTTTGGCCGGGGCTGGGTTTGAACCCGCCACCTTCGGCATATGGGGCCGGCGCCCTACTCACTGAGCCACAGGCGCCACCCATGGTCTTGAACTCTTGGCCTTAAGAGATCCTTCTGCCTTGGCCTCCCAAAGTGCTGGGATTATGGGCATAAATTACCACACCTGACCACAACCTGGATTTGGATGGGGATTGCATTTAATCTGTACAACAATTTGGGGAGTATCACCTCCTTAATAATACGTTTTTCAATCCATGAACATAGATATCTTTCCATTTATGTAGATTTTCTTTCACTTCTATCAGTAATGTTTGTAGTTTTCAGTTTATAAGTCTTTCACTTCTTTGGATAAATTTATTCTTAACATTTTTATTTATTTATTTATTTATTTATTTTGAAACAGAGTCTCACTCTGTTGCCCAGGCTAGAGTGCCATGGTGTCAGCCTAGCTCACAGCTATCTCAAATTCTGTGTTCAAGTGATCCTCTTGCCTCAGCCTCCCAAGCAGGATACCAATTCTCTTGGATTAGGGCCCCTCTCTTAAGACCTCATTTGACCTTAATTACCTCCTTAAAAGACTTGTCTCCAAATAGAGTCATGTTGGAGGTTAGGGCTTCAACATATGAATTGGTGTGAGGGGTGGGGTTCTGGGGAGGCACAGGTGGTAGGGGACCAACACAATTTAGTCCATAACAATGGTATTATAAAGGAAATTGTTTTCTTAATTTCACTTTAGGATTGTTCATTGGTAGTGCATAGAAAAATACTTGCTTTTTATATATTGGGATCTTGGATTCTATAACTTTTTTGAACTTACTAATTCTTATGGATTTTTGTTATTGTTGTTAGAGGATGTTAGGGTTAGAGTTAGAGGTAGGGGCAGAGTTGGGTTTAGGGCTAGAGCTTTCATAGATTTTTTTTTTTTTTGAGACAGAGCCTCAAACTGTCACCCTGGGTAGAGTGCTGTCGCATCACAGCTCACAGCAACCTCCAACTCCTGGGCTTAAGCAATTCTCTTGCCTCAGCCTCCCACTCAGCTGGACTACAGGCGCCTGCCACAATGCCTGGCTAATTTTTGGTTGTAGTTGTCATTGTTGTTTGGCAGGCCTGGGCTGGATTCAAACCTACCAGCTCTGGTGTATGTGACTGGTGCCCTAGCCACTTGAGCTACAGGCACCAAGCCACTTTGATAAATTTTTAAGTAGATTTTCCATATACATGATTTTGTCATCTGCAAATAGAGATAGTTTTGATTTTTCTTTTCTTTTTTTCTTTTTCTTGACTAATTGCCCTGGCTAGAACTTCCAGTACAGTATTGAACAGAAGTGGCAAGAGAGGACATCTTTGTCTTATTCCCGATTTAGGAGAAAGCATTCAATCTCTCACCATTAAGTATGATGTTAGCTAGAGCTTTTTGTAGATATCCTTTATCAGGGTGATGGCATATTCCTCTGTTCCCAGTTAAGTGGGTGCTTTTTTTGTCATGAATAGGTATTGGATTTTGTCAAATGCATTTTCTACATCTATTAAGATGATCATGCAGGTTTTGTCTTTATTCTTTTAATATGGTATGTTAAATTGATTGATTTTGATATATTGATCTAACTTTGTAGTCCTGGGATAAATTTCATTTGGTCATTGTGCATACTCCTATAAATATGTTGTTGGCTTCAGTTTGTTAGTATTTTTTGAAGATGTTTGTGTCTGTATTCCTAAGGGATATTGATCTATAGTTTTCTTTTCTTGTGATGTCTTTTATCTGGTATCCAGGACAATACTAGTATCATAGAATGCATTGGGAAGTGTTCTGTCCCCCTTTTTGTTTTTTGGAAGACTGAATTCTTCTTTATATGTCTTGTAAAATTCAAAAGCAAGCTATCCGTTCCTGGGGTTTTCTTTGTGGGGAGCTTTTTTTTTTTATTATTTATTATTCAGTCTCTTTGCTTAGTATAGGCCAATTCAGATTATCTTTTTCCTCTTGAGTAATGTGTCTTTAGAGGAATTTGAGTTTGTGTCTTTATAGGAATTTGCCCATTTCATGCAGGTTATCTGATTTGTTGGCACATAATTGTTTATAAAATTTGCCTATAATCCTTTTTATTTCTTTAGGTTGGTAATAATGTTGCTATTTTATTAGTAACTTAAGTTTTTTTTTTCTTGGTCTGTCAAAATATTTATTAATTTTGTTGATCTTTTCACAAGACCAACTTTTGGTTTCATTGATTTTCTCCATTGTTTTTCTGTTCTATTTTTCGTTTATTTCTGCTCTATATTATTTCTTTCCTTCTGCTTGCTTTGGATTTAATTTACAGGGTCTTGTTCTATTACCTAGGAGTGTGCAGTGGCACAATCATAGCTCACTGCAGCCTCAAACTCCTTGGCTCAAGCGACCTTCCTGCCTCAGCCTCCTAGTAGCTGGGATTGCAGGAACAAGCTACCATGCATTTACAGCTATAAATTTCCCTCTTAATATTGTTTTAGCACATTGTATAAATTTTGGTATTTTGTGTTTTTGTTTTCATTCATCTCAAAGTATTTTCTAGTATCCATTGTGATTTCTTCTTTGACCTAATGGTTATTTTGGAACATGTTCTATGATTTCCACATATTTGTGAACCTCCCTAAATTTCCTTCTATTATTGATTTCTTCATTCTATCGTGGTCATAGAATTATACTTTGTATAATTTCTTTTATATAAAAGCATTAAATTGCTTGTTTTAAGATCTAACATATGGTCTATCCTAGAGAATGTTCCATGCGCACTTGAGAAGAATGTATATTTTTCTGTTTGGGGGTGGAGTATTCTGTAAATGTCTCCTATGTCTAATTGGCTTATAGTATTGTTCAATTGTTCTAATTACTTTTTGGTCTTCTATCTAGTTGTTCTATTGAAAGGGAAGGACTGAAATCTCCATTGTTACTGTTGAATTGTTTATTTCCCCCTTATTTCTGTTACGATTTACTTCATGTATTTTGGGGCTCTGTTATTAGATGGATATATGTTTGTAATTGTTATATCTTGATGGATTGACCTTTTATCATTATCAAAAGTCCTTTTTTCTGTCTAGTAACTTTTTTTTTTTTTTAGACAGAGCTTCACTATGTCACCTTGGTAGAGTGCTGTGGCATTACAGCTCACAGCAACCTCAAACTTGTGGGCTCAAGTGATCCTCTAGTCTCAGCCTCCCAAGTAGCTTGCAGAAACTATAGGTGCCCACTACAATGCCCAGTTATTTTTTCTATTTTTAATAGAGACAGGGTCTTACTCTTGTTCAAGCTGGTCTCCAACTCCTGAGCTCAAGTGATCCTCCTGCCTCAGCCTCCCAGAGTGCTAGGATTACAGGTATGAGCCACTAGTGCCTGGCCTCTAGTAACTATTTTTATCTTAAAGTCTTTTTTTTGTCTGAAATAGTTACTCCAGCTTTCTGACAATTATCAAAAAGATGTTTTTTTCTATTATTTACCTTCAATCGATTTGCATCTTTCATTTATCAAAAAGATATTTTTTCTATTATTTACCTTCAATCGATTTGCATCTTTCATTCTAAAAGATATCTCTTATAGACAGAACATAGTTGGATCATATGGTTTTTATCCAACTGCCAATCTCTACCTTTTGATTAGAGTGTTTAATTCATTTACGTTTAATGTAACTATTGACAAAGTAGGATTTATGTTTGGCATTTTGCTATTTGTTTTCTATATGTCTAAAGTCTTTGTATTTCTCTATTGCTCCTATACTGTCTTCTTTGTAGATATTTTCTAGTGTACCATTTCAATTATCTTGTCATTTTTTGCTCCATTTTTTTAAATTTTTAATTATTTGGGTAAAAATGGTTGTATGTATTTATAAGTTACATTTGATACCAGCATCCAATGTGAATTAATGAAATCAGGGTAATTAGGGTATCTGTCACCTCAGGCATGTATCATTTCTTTGTGTTAGGAACATTCTAATTCCACTCATTTAGTTATTTTAAAGTATATTCTAACTTATTATTGATTATAGTCACTTTACTGTGCTATTAAATATTGTTCATTTTAATCTAACTGCATTTTTCACCCATTAACTATCTCTACTTTATCCCTCACTCCCTGCTGTCCATCACAGCCTGATAACCATCCTTCTGCTTTGTCTCCATAAAATCAATTGTTATTAATATTTAGTTCCCACAAATGAGTGAGAACATATGATGTATGCTTTTCTGTGCTTGGCTTATTTCACTTAACATGGTATTCTCCAGTTCCATCTACGTTGTTGCAAATGGCAGGATTTCATTATTTTTATACATGGCTATATAATATTCCATTGTGTTTATGTATCATAATTTATCCATTCATCTGTTGATGGACGCTTAGGTTGATTCCAAATTGTGGCTATTGTGAATAGTGCTACAACAAACAGGGGAGCACAGATATCTTTTTGATGCACTGAATTCCCTTCCTTTGGATATATACCCAGCAGTGGGATTATAGGATCATTTGGTAATTCTGTTTGTAGTTTCTTGACTACAAGAAAACTACAAACAGAAGTTCCTATTGAGGAACCTTCATACTGTTCCAATCAGTGGTTGCTGTGATTTACATTGCCACCAACAGTCCTTTTTCCCTATCCTCACCAGTGTTCATTACGCCTTTTTGATAAAAGTCCTTTTAAATAGGATGAGATGATAGTTTTGATTGTAGTTTTGATTTGTAATCGCTAATGACTAATGATGTTGAGCATTTTTTTCGTATCCTGCTGGCCATTTGTATTTTTTCTTCTGAGAAATGTCTATTCAGATCTGTTGCCCATTTTTAATTACATTATTTGATTTTTCTTATCAAGTTGTTGGAGCTCCTTATATTTTCTGGTTATTAATCCCTTGTCTGATGGGTAGTTCGCAAATATTTTCTCCCATGCTGTGGGTGACTCCCTTTGTTGACTGTTAACTTTGCTGTGTGGAAGCTTTTTAGCTTGATGTGATCCTGTTGTCTAATTTTTGCTTTGGTTGCCTGTACTTTGGGGGAATTACTCAAGAAATCCTTGGCCAGACCTATGTTTTAAAGCATTTTCCTAGTTCTTTCTTTTAGTAGTTTCATAGTTTCAGATCTTAGATTTAACTCTTTAATCCATTTTGATTTGGGTTTTGTACATGGCAAGAGATAGGAGTCTAGTTTCATTCTTCTACATATGGATATCCAGTTTTCCCATTTATTGAATAAAGTATCCTATCCCACTACATGTCTTGGCACTTACAGATGTGCAGATTTTTTTCTGGGTATACCAGTCTATTCCAGTGGTTTGAGTGGCTCTTTTTATGCCAGTATCATGCTGTTTTGGTCATTACAACTCTGTAGTATAATTTGAAGTCAAGTAATTTGATTCCTCCAGTTTTGTTCTTTTTGTTCAGAATGATTTTGGTTATTCTTGGTCTTTTGTGGTTCCACATAAGGTTTAGGATTATTTTTTTTTCTGTTTCTGTGAAAAATGTCATTGGTATTTTGAAGGAGATTGCATTGAATATGTAGAATGCTTTGGGTATGGACATTGTAACAATATTGATTCTTCTAACCTATGAATGGAATATCTTTCTCTTTTTTATGTCCTCTTCAACTTCTTTCATTGTGTTTTATAGTTTTCATTGTAGAGATCTTCTACTTCTTTGGTTCAGTTTATTCTTAGATATTTTATTTTACTTGTAGCTACTGCAAACGGGATTACCATCTTGGTTTCTTTTTCAGATTGTTTACTGTTGGCAAGTAGAAATGCTACTGATGTTTATTTGTTGATTTTATATCCTGCAACTTTACTGAATTTATTTTTCAGTTATAATAGGTTTTCTGCAGACTCCTTAGGTTTCTCTAGATATAAAATCCTATCATCTACAAACAAAGATAATTTGATGTCTTCCTTTCTAATTTGGATGCTCTTTATTTCTTTCTCTTGTCTGATTGTTCTAGCTAGAACTTCCATTATTATGTTTAATAACATTGGTGAAAGTGAGCATCTTTATCTTGTTCCAGATCTTAGAGGAAAGGTTTTTATTTTTTCCCCATTCAGTATGATACTTGCTGTGGGCCTATCATTCATGGCTTTATTTTTTTATTTTATTTTATTTTATTTTTTTTTTTGAGACAGAGTCTCACTTTGTATTCCTCGGTAGAGTGCCATGGCGTTATAGCTCACAGCAACCTCAAACTCTTGGGCTTAAGCAATTCTCTTACCTTAGCTAGCCAAGTAGCTGGGACTATAGGTCCCCACTTGGCCAGGCTATTTTTTTTCAGAGATGAGGTCTTGCTGTGGCTCAGGCTGGTCTCGAACCTGTGAGCTCAGGCAATTCACCCACCCTGGCCTCCCAGAGTGCTAGGCATGATTATAGGCATGAGATTATACACATGAACCACTGCAGCCTCATATATGGCTTTAATAGTGTTAAAGTAAGTTCCTTATACGCCATGTTTGCTTTGTTTTTTGAGACAGAGTGTCATTCTATAACGTAGGTAAAATATACTACAACCTTGAACTCCTGGGCTAAAGCCATACTCTTGCCTCAGCCTCCCAAGTAGCTAGAACTACAGGCATATGGCACCATGCCTGGCTAATTTTTTCAATTTTTTGTAGAGAGGGTCTTATGTTGCTTAGGCTGGCGTCAAACTCCTGGGATCAAGTGATCCCCCAGTCTCAGCCTCCCAAAGTGCTGGGGTTACAGGCATGAGACAATGCACCTGGCTCCAGTACTATTTTATAGAAGACTTTCCTTTTTTCCATTGAGTTATGTTAGTACCTTATTAATTGACAATATATGTATGAGTTGACTTCTGGCCTCTCTGTACAATTCCGTGGATCTATATGTTTATCCTTATCCTTTTTCTGATCTTGATTACCAGTTGTTTGTTTTTTAGAAATGAAGTCTTGATGTGTTGCCCAGATTAGTCTGGAACACCTGGGCTCAAGCAATCTTGCCACCTTAGCCCCCCAAGTAGTGGAAATTACAGGTATGAGCTACCAATCCTGGACAATTTTTATTTTTATATAAAGCTGATATACTTGGATCCTAAACACCCTGAAATTGTGAAAAGTTACATGTTTCCTTTCTGATTTGTTAGACTTTGTATCCCTTTGGCTTTGTATTTTTTAAAAAAATTTATGTGCCTGTCCCCTTTGTTTTAACAAACATAAAACATTCATTGGGCGTTGCCTGTGGCTCAGTGAGTAGGGCGCCGGCCCCATATGCCGAGGGTGGCGGGTTCAAACCCAGCCCTGGCCAAACTGCAACAACAAAAAAAATAGCCAGGCTTTCTGGCGGGCGCCTGTAGTCCCAGCTGCTTGGGAGGCTGAGGCAAGAGAATCATGTAAGCCCAAGAGTTGGAGGTTGCTGTGAGCCGTGTGACGCCACAGCACTCTACCCGAGGGCGGTACAGTGAGACTCTGTCTCTACAACAAAAAAAAGAAAACATAAAACATTCATGTAATGCTTAATATTTGACAAGCATAACTCTGTATTACATGTACTATTATTGTCCCAATTTAAAGATGAGGAAATAGAGACACAGAAAAATTACATCATTTGCCAGTGTTGCATATTTAATAAATGGTGGAACTAAGATTTGATCCTAGGCTTCTGCCTTTGAAGCCATGCTTTAAATTATCACTGTCTCTCAAACATTTTGGTCTCAGAAACCCTTTATATATGTCTGAGCCAGAATGTGTATTTATGTATAAAGGAACTAGAATATCAGGGAAATCTTGATGAAGAAAACAAGTTGAAGGACTTCATCACCGGGTTTCAAGTTTTACAATGAAGCTACAGAATTTAAAAAAGGGTACCTGGAAGAAAGATAGACAAATGAAACTGAATAAAGAGTCCAGAAATACACTCACAGATACATGCTTTCCCAGTTCACATTGAAGGTGCCATTCTAATTACATAGGGGAAGATGATCTTTTAATAAATGTATTTGGATAAGGAGATGTATATGGAAAAAAATTGAACCCCCATTCTTAACTCTAACTATACACTGAGATTTGCTTTTAAGTTACAGCTAAATTCAAAACTAGAGCTAAATTCAAAACTAGAGCTAAATTCAAAAACTAATCCAACTTCCAAATAAAAATAAAAGAATATTTTCCTGATATTGGAGCAAGTAAAGATTGCCTAATCAGATCAAAATATTCAGTAGACCTAAAAAGAAAAATTGATAAGTTAGACTTAATTAGAATTAAGGCAATCCGATCAAAAGTCATCCTCACAAAAGTAAATAGGCAAGCTATGGACTGATAAATAAGTCATACACAGAGTATACAAAAAAACTCTTAAAAATCAATGAGCAAAATACATTCAATTTTAAAATTAGCAAAAGACTTAAACAAGCATTACACAAAAGAAGATATTCAAATGACTAAAACACATATTTAATAGTAAAATATATGCAGAATGACATCAAAGAAATGCAAATTAAAATCATAGTTGAGCTACCTTACACATTCAGTAGAATGGCTAAAAATGTTAAAACTGTCATTATCCAATGTTGCTGTGGATGAGGAGTAACTGTAATTCTCATACATTATTATTTGGCAGTTTCTTTTAAAGCCAAACATACACCTACTCTAGGACCCAGCAATTCCGCACCCATGCAGACGCTCAAGAAAAATTAATTCACACATCCACTGAAGGACTTGTGTGAGAATGTTCACAGTACAAATCCAAATGTCCATCAACAAACAAATAAAACAATTTGTGATATAGTTACACAATGGAAAACTACCAACAGCAATAAAAATGAGCAGAATACTGATACACAGAACAACATAGATGAATCCCCAAAACTTCATACTGAGAGAAAAAGAGCCCAACACAAAAGAACACATACTACGTGATTCTACTTACATAAAATTGAAAACAAACAAAATGAAATATATGCTAATAGATGTCAGAATGATCGTTATTCTGATGGATTGGGGATTGAGTGAATGAAGCAGAAGGGGTCTCTCCAGGATAAAGGAAATGGTCTATATCTTGAATTAGGTGGTTTCATGATGTATACATATGTAAAAATTAATCGAGCTGTGTTTTTAAGATTTCTGTATTTTACTGTGCGTAAATTATGCTTAATTTTTAAAAAATTTAAGTAAAACATTACTGAGCCTTGGCTCGGCGCCTGTGGCTCAAGTGGCTAAGGCACCAGCCACATACACCTGAGCTGGTGGGTTCGAATCCAGCCCAGGCCCGCCAAACAACAGTGATGGATGAAACCAAAAAATAGCCGGGCATTGTGGCGGGCACCTGTAGCCCCTGCTACCTGGGAGGCTGAGGCAGGAGAATCTCTTAAGCCCAGGAGTTGGAGGTTGCTGTGAGCTGTGATGCCACCGCACTCTACCCAGGGTGACAGCTTGAGGCTCTGTCTCCAAAAAAAAAAAAATTACTGAGCCTTTATTTATGTAATAGCTATCAAACTTCACCATATTAGAAACTGAAATGGAAAATTTATAAAATATTTAACTCATTTAAAAATAACAATAAGCTCATCATACATTAAGAAAAAAAAATTAGTGAGAAAAATGACATTTTTTCCTTTTTTCCCCCCAGACACCAGTGACAGCAAGAAAGAGTGACATTTTTACATCTTTGCAGATTTCTTTAATGTCTAGCTTAAAAGAAGACAGCTGGAATCTCAAACCTGCCTCTGCATTTAATTTGTTAAAATCCCTTAAGTCCTTCAGCCTTTGGAAACTTCACTGTACATTTGTAAGAAAAAGCAAGTGAAAAGACAAATAACTGCTTAATATTATTATGAAAATAATTTAGACTTCCTGACCTTCAGAAAGACTCTCAGAGCCTTTAGGGTCCCCCCTCACCACCCCTTGGGCACTGCTGCTCTGATCCACCCCCCTAAAGATGCTTGTATTAGCATGCTGCTAGAAGAAAAATAAAATACCCAAGTATTGACTGGGTCTTTTGTTAGGTACTATTTATTTCACAGCTTCACTAGTATTTTCTCATTTTCCACTGTTCTACCACTATATCTCCTGTATTTTCCAGGTCCTGCAGTTTTGAAAACAACATGTCTTTTTCTCTCAGCCCAGTTGTCTGCAGTGAAGGCAATGTTCTAATCAGCTGGCTGGCAGGTAGATGAAAGCATCATGAAAGCCTCAGGACAGTGAGTGTGGCAAGGACTGAACTCTGATTCAAGGTGACTTTGATCACTATAATTTGCTGTTATAATTAGTCTGTTTTGACAACTGTATTTACATACGTATCTTGTATCCAGTTATAAAGTATGACTATCACTACAGAAAGTTCTTCCATGCCCCTGCTCAATCAAACCCTCTCCTCACTACACTCTCAAAGTATTAATTAAAAAATTGGCTTGGTGCCCATAGCTCAGCGGTTAGTAGCGCCAGCCACATGCACTGGGGCTGGTAGGTGGGGATCTAGCCCGAGCCTGCTAAACAAACAAACAAACAAACAAAAAATAGTGGGCGGGGCTGTGCCTGTGGCTCAAAGGGATAGGATGCTGGCCCCATATGCTGGAGGTGGCGGATTCAAGCCTACCCCCGGCCAAAAACTGCAAAAAAAGAAAAAAAGAAAAAAATAGCAGGCGTTGTGGCAGGAGCCTGTAGTCCCAGCTACTTGAGAGGCTGAGGCAAGAGAATCACTTAAGCCCAAGAGTTTGAGGTTGCTGTGAGCTGTGACGCCACAGCACTCTACCCAGGGCAACATAGTAAGACTCTGTCTCAAAAAATAAAAAAATTTAAAAAATTAAATAAATAAAAATCAATCCCAGAATACTTTTTAACTGATATGCAGTGAAATACTTCTTAAAGTTATTTATGAAATTTCTGGATGTCTTAGGCCCACTGTTCTTAATTATAGGCTCTGTAGAAGTCACAGAAATTTTCTTGTTTTCCTTAGATAATAATAGATATTTTGGGTTTTTTTCCTGTAATTTTAAATCATGAAACAGGAGAACTAATCTTCAAATTGGAAAACAGGTGTTCGATAAAAGCTTTTTATTTCCATAATACTGAATTGCATGGATCTGGAGAATAATATATTTAATGGGCAAAACTCTCAAAAGCAAAGAAAAAGCAGGTCACTGTTGCTCATTTCCATTTACCAATAATCCAGCTAGGCAAAGCTCACATTGTATTGTGCAAGGTGAAAAGAAAGCTCTCAGGTCAGTTGCAGGATGTGATTAATGCTCCTTGACAATAAACCAGGCTGGCCTTCGGACCTGTTTCCCAGAACATCAGTACTCCCAGCAAATCTGAACATTTCAAAGCTAGGGGAAACACATCCTGCCGTGCTTAATCACACACATCTTGAAGTTGCAGATAAACTCCCTTATCAAAAGAAGGCTTGAGTCCCAAACAAGTATTGAGTGGCTCACTGATTCCTACCTCCATCCCACGAAAATGGCTTTTTAGTGCAGAGGATAGTTCTATACACATTTATTAAGTCCTTGGATGGACCGATCTATGTAGAGCACGTATGGATGAAAATGATTCTCAATTTTAAGGGGTTTGCAGCCTATGTAGTTCTCTGTTTTATGGGGAGCACCAGTTAGAGAATAATTTCCACTAAGAGGTCCAACAAGGTAGGGAGGGTACTTGTGGAAGAGGCAAATTTGAGCTGGGCTTTAAAAGATTGGTAAGATTTTTGACAACTATGGATGAGAAGAAAGAGTCAACCACTTTTCATGCTGAAGCCCAAGTGATCTTTCTCAGGCACAAATCTGATCATTCTCCTTCCCCACTTAAAGCCTTTTAGGGATGAGAAATACATTCACTTTGTTTTGTGACATAATGGTGCCTAGTATACAGTGGGTGAAGAAACTAAGGGCCAGAGAGGGGCCATGTTGTCTCCAATGGCAGAACCAGACTAGAACTCAGGCCCTCAGGACACTGCTCTCCTTAGCACCTCAACAGCCATTCTTGGCTTAACTCACTGAACTAAAAAATAAAGTGCCAGCAGGGCTATGTTTCCTTCTCAAGACTCTTGGGAAAATTCATTTTTCTTGCCTTTTACTGCTTCTACAGGTACCTACATTCTTTTTTTTTTTTGGTAGAGAGAGAGTCTTACTTTATCGCCCTCGGTAGAATGCCGTGGCGTCACACAACTCACAGCAACCTCCAGCTCTTGGGCTTAGCTGATTCTCTTGTCTCAGCCTCTCATGTAGCTGGGACTACAGGTGCCCACCACAACGCCCGGCTAGCACCTACATTCTTTGACTTATGACTCTTTCCTTTTTCTTCAAAGCCAGCAATAGCAAGTTGAATTCTTCAAATGTCTTATCACTCTGATACTGACTCTTCTGTTTTCCTCTTCCACTTTTTTTTGAGACAGAGTCTCACCATGTCGCCCTGGGTAGAGTGCCATAGAGTCACAGCTCACAGCAACCTCAAACTCTTGGGTTTAAGCAATTCCCTTGCCTCAGCCTCCCAAGTAGCTGGGCCTACAGGCGACCCCCACAATGCCCAGATATTTTTTGGTTGTAGTTGTAACTGTTTTTAGCAGGCCCCTCTTGGTTCAAACCAACCAGCCCCAGTGTATGTGGCCTGCGCCCTAACCACTGAATGCTGAGCCCCTCCTCTTTCACTTTTAAAGACCCTTATGATAACACTGAGCCCAGACAGATTACTCCGGATAATCTCTCATCTCAAGGTCCTCACCTTAATCACATCTGCAAAATCTCTTCTGCAGTGTTGAATAATATATTTGACAGGTCTCAGGAATTAGAATGTGGACATCTCTGGAGGGCCATTGCTCTGCCTAGCACAGGTACAACCTGGTTGGGAATTCCCAGAGTTGTAATGATGTTTATACTGGGACTGCTACAAGAAGGTGGAAACTGAACTAAATGTTGTCTTCATGGTAAGGAGCCAATGCTGGAGCGACACAGACGGAACACCAAGAGCCAGGAAGGAGGAACTCCCTCTGCTCTCTTCCTGCCTTCTAGTCTCAAGTTTCCCACTCACAAGACCTATCAAGAAGACTGCTGGCTAAGGAGAATTACAGTTTTGCTGTTTCAGATCCAGCATCATAGAGCAGAGTGTAGAATGGCAGGTTGGAGGCTGAGAGCCATAGCTTAGTAACTGACAGGAATGCCACGAAAAAAAATTGTTTATACAAATGACAGACAACCCAATAAAAATGGGTAAAGCCTGTAGCTCAGTGGGTAGGGCGCTGGCCACATAAACCGAGGCTTGCGGCTTCAAACTCTGCCTGGGCTACCTAAAGCAACAATGACAACTATGACAAAAAATAGCTGGGCATTGTGGCAGGTGCCTATAGTCCCAGCTACTTGGGAGGCCGAGGCAAGAAAATCACTTGAGCCCAAGAGTTTGGGGTTGCTGTGAGCTGTGATGCCACAGCACTCTACCCAGGGCGACAGCTTGAGGCTCTATCTCAAAAAAATAAAAAAAAATAAAAATAGGCAAAGATAAGAATTTCACAATGGGCAGTAAACAAACGAGAATACCCTTAACCCCATTAGTGAGCAGGGAAAGGCCTTAGTGCCTAGACCCAAGAGAAGAAGCTCATTCTTTTTGTTTAGAAGATAATCATGATCCTTTATTTTGGTACAGCTAAAACACAACTTGGCACACTAAGAATTAACTGATAAGCCAGGTGTTGTGGTATGTGCCTATAATCCCAGCTACTCGAGAGGCTGAGATAGGAGGATTGCTTGAAGCTGGCCTGGGAAACATAGTAAGACCTCATTTTCCCTGAACCCCCCTCCCCCCAAAAAAAAGAATGGATCAACAGAAAGCAAGAATTCATAGCATTAGCCATGCTCAGTGAAAAGCCTTCTTCAGTAATGTCCAGATACATGAAATTTAATCTTCAGAACAACAGTTCTTACAGTATCTGCTCATTATAGAGCTCTGCATTCAGAAACAACAGCCACTTCAGAGAGCACTACCAGAGAGGTAGCTTGGCCCACTCTTGCGAAGTGCAAACCGACCCCATGTGCCACAAGCCAGCTGTAAGAAGCTGTGAGAAGAAGGAGTAAGTCAAAGTCTGGCATACAGAGTGATGACGGTGTGTTGAGCAGACCTGGGACGGGCACAGAGCCAGGAGCAGCCACTTAGAGATGTAGATCACATCAAATCAATGTCAAGTCAGGTCAAATAAGTTACTAAGGTGCTTAGGTACTTCTAGGCTAGCACACAATCATGGAAAGAGTGGTTTTTCTTTTGTCTTATTCCCAAACCAGCACAGTTTATGTTCAGTGATCCTTGCAGAATTCTTTATGCTAACAACGAATTGGTCAGCTGTGAGCTTTGTCTTTCCAAATGATGGACATAAGACCTGAAAGTATCCAAAAGAGTCACAAATAAAGAAAACTTGAAGATTTGAAAAATCGTTTTTGTATGTCAAAGTCCTACTTTTGAACTCTGTTGAAGACTCACTGTCCAGCGTATTACAGCATGGAATTTTAACCCTGCCACAAATAGAAGAAGCTGTCCCTTTAGCCTGCTCAGAGTCAATCTCCAGCACCACACCCGTGGAGTCCGGGGGGTGGTAAAAACATTTCTTGATTTTCCCATCCAGTTGTCTTTCTGTAGGGTCACCCTCAGAGGATACCTGGGATACCCATTTCTCGTCTTCCTCTTTCTCTGCCCATGCCTACCCATCACCCACCCATCCCTAGCCTGGCTTCCTGGTTCTAGTCTGGACTGTGGGAATAGTCCTGGGCCTGCCTCTAAGTCATGAGTGTTTAGCTATAGCACATGGGCCACATGCAGATTATTGAGGACTGTTTTTCTTCTCTGTGACATCAGACATTGCAGAAGGTATGCATGGATCTTTTCTTTTGCTCATTGGTTTTCATTAGTGTTTGTGTATTTAATGTGTGACCCAAGACAACACTTATTTTTCTAACATGTGGCAGAAAAAAAAAAAAAAGCTTGGATACCTCTGCTCTAGGGGGAGCACGAACCAGACCAACAAACTTTTCTCTTGAGGGCTCTGATAGTCCCAGACACATCCTTGTATGGCTTTCTGTCAGGGCAAAAAGGGGAAGAAACAAAAGGGTTCTGTGAAACAGGAAACACTTTTTTTTTTTTTTTTTATTTTGCCGGGGATAGGTTTGAACCCGCCACCTCCGGCAAATGGGACTGGCGCCCTACTCCTTGAGCCACAGGCGCCACCCAGGAAACGCTTTTTATTCAACCATGTCAAACCAGGTGTTTGACTGCTACTATGCTTTTATGCTTCAGAAGCTAAGCTGGGATAACAGGTTATCCAAAAATGCTTGGGACCTTTTAAGTGTTTCAGATTTTGGATTTTGGTTTTTAACTGGTTTTGTACCTGTTTGTAACTGTTTGAGATTTGGAATATTTGCATTATACTTACCAGTTCAACATTTCTAATCAGAAAATCTGAAATACAAAATGCTCCACTGAGCATTTCCTTTGAGTGTCATGTCAGTGCTCAGAAACTTTCAGATTTTGGAGCCTTTTGGATTTCAGATGCTGAACTTGTACTAAATTGCTCCCACTCCCTCTGCCTACCCCAGGGGCCCTACGTTGTATTTAAGCAGACCTACCTCCCTACCTGTAACTGTGAGTGCCAAAGCAATTCAAATGTGCCTGCACTCTAAGCTGCAAAGGAACAATTAGCCACAGTTAATGGTGCATAAATTATTATTTTGGTATTCTACTCCCAAGAGTTCCCTCCTAAATTATTACCCATAAAGCTACACATAAAACTGTGTATTTCATAGAAACAAAGGAAGTGAGCTCTTTTTTATCTCCCTGTAATTTGAAGCAGTGTCTCTTCCTAGTTACAAATGAGGTTCGTTGTCACCAAGAGGGAAGGCTGCCACTCACTGGCTCACATTATGTACAAAACCAGTTACATAATTTGGGGGAGCCCAGTGCAAAATGAAAATGTAGGGCTCCTTGTTAAATATATTAGGAATTTCGAGACTGCAAGAGAGGAACATTAAATCAAAGGTGGGCCCTTCTGAGCTCGGGGCCCTGCACGACAGCAGAGGTTGCATGTCCTTGATGCTGGCCTTACACACAGAGTGGTCTGAGGACTAGAAGAACAGGGGGACTCTATCCAAAGGAGCTCAGGAACACAAGTGGTCCCTCCCCTTGTAGAGCGTCTGCAGAGGAAGGAGAGTCTGGGAAAGGCCAGGAGAAAGTGCAGGTGAGGTGGTGGGTGGTATGGCCAAGGGCATCATCCTCTGGGTGATCCTCCCAGATGTGAACTGCTTGGACTTGAGTATCAGAGGGCCCAAGGATCAGAAAGAACCAGGGTACATGAGGACATTAGAAAGAAGCATGAAGAGTCTGTGAGAATGCTGAAATTGAAGGAGAGGTGGCACAGGGCCAGGGTTCTAGGGATGGAACCGTCTCCATTTTGTTTTCATTTAAATAATGTTTTTTTAAAAAAAAACAAAACTGAAATAGAATGTATCAAATTTAGATGAATGATTTTTTTTCCTCCAAACCTCGCTTTCTCCATCTTGGTGAACATGGATCACCGTCCAGCTAGATCAGCGGTTCTCAACCTGTGGGTCGTGACCCCTTTTTAACAATGAAAATACATTGCGGCATTAGGAAGGTTGAGAACCACTGACCTAGATAATCAGGGCAGAAGCTGGGCGTCATCTCTGATTGATCCTCCCTAGTCCATAGGACATCATTTATTTCTACCCTCAAGTTGCTCCTGAGCTGCACATCCACTGTGCTCCATAACCACTGACACCGCCACCATTCCTGGCCTTATGACAACAGCCTCCCCTCACTTATGGGTTGAGTCACATAGACTGGATTTAAAGTTCTATTTTTTTTTGTTTTTGTTTTTGAGACAGAGTCTGACCCTGTTGCCCCGGGTAGAGTGCTATGGCATCATAGCTCACAGCAACCTCAAACTCAGGCTTAAGTGATCCTCTTGCCTCAGCCTCCATGTAGCTGAGACTATAGGTGCCCGCCACAATGCCTGGCTAGTTTTTTCTATTTTTGTAGAGATGGGGGTCTCACTCTTGTTCAGGCTGGTCGTGAACTCCTGAGCACAAGTAATGCACCTGCCTCGTTCTCCCAGAGTGCTAGAATTACAGGTGTGAGCCACTACACCCAGTGAGTTAAAAGTTCTTATTTTGCCACATGTTAGCTGTGTGACCTTAACCTGGACTTTTCACCTCTCTGAGCCTTAGCTTCCTCATCCATAAAATAAGAATAACAATACCCACCTTAAAAGGTTGTTTTCAGGGCTAAATGAAAGGACAACCATGGCTCAGCATCTTCCCTGTCTTTCCCTCTTCATTCCTCAGGCCTTAGTTTAGACACGACTTCCCTATCCTGACTTGCTCAGTCCAGATTCCCACAGGCCTCCAGACTGCTCTGTAGCATTCTTCACACTTAGCTCCTAACAGTCCTCTCCACTGGGACAAGGATCCTGGCTTTTAGTGCCTAATGGGGTAGCTGACACAGAGTGAGAGCTCACTCCATGAGCTCTTACTTTTTGTTATGTGACTCTTAATCCAGAGGAGCTATTAAGGGGACTAGAACACAGGTCCCACAACCCCAAGTTGGGGCTCTGTTGGCTGCCACGGAGCTGGGCAGACTCTGAGCTCTAGCATCCTCAGGCTGAGGTTGTCTCAACACCTCACAGAACTGCTGTCTGCTGCAAACTGATCTTAAATGTGGATTTATCCTTGTGTTAGACAGAAAACTTGTATGTGAGGGAGAGAGCTCCTCCTAAGAAACAAAGTGAATTTTAATGAGAAGCTGATTTCCTCTTGCAGTGGTGACTGCTTTATGCATAATTTAATATAGCTCTGAGTTTCAGAAAGAAGTAGTCCTATGTAAATCCATTATAATAACACTAGCACTTTGTTTCTTCCCATCTTATCTTGTCTTGCCTCCTAGCTGGCCAGGACTTGGGAGAGACCTGGTAGTGCAGTGGTTGACATTGTGACCTCTAGAGGTGGAGGGCCTGGATTCATGCACGGCTCTATTGTGTATTTGCTCGGTGACTTTGAGCAAGGGCCTTAACAGCTCTACTGTCTCAGTCACCTTAGTTTCTAATAAGCATGTGATAGGACCTCATCAGGCTTTTAGGAGAATTAAAAGTGTGAATTTACAGAAAGTACTTAAACAGTGGCATCATCTTGTTCCATTTTCTGTTCACAAACCTCAAATAGCTATAGAATTCAGACCCATGTTTGGCCTGACATAGGACCTTATCACCCTACACTTCTAACACATACTTCTGCCTTCCCTTGTTGGGACTCATGCCCTCTGGGTCTGATCCCCAAACATGGCCTCTTGCCTTCTATCTGTTGAAGCCACTGCTGCCCTTCAAGGGCAGGCTCCCCGGATCAAATGCAGTCTCTTTTTCCTCCAAGATACATCTAAACTTGTCAGTATCCAAATTCCTGTAGCCACAAAGTTGTGGTGGAAAGCTAAGATCATCAGACAGGAAAAGGTTCTTTTTTTTTTTTTTTTGAGACAGTGTCTTAGTATGTCACCCTTGGTAGAGTGCCTTGGCTTCACAGCTCACAGAAACCTCAAACTCTTGGGCTTAAGCGATTCTCTTGTCTCAGCCTCCTGAGTAGCTAGGACTACAGGTGCCCGCCACAACGCCCGGCTACAGGAAAAGGTTCTTGACACAACTCGTCCACTTAGAACTTTATTCTTAACATTTCTACCTGTGTAACACTCCATCCACCATAGCCCAACTCTCCTGCTTGTCAATGGATTGTGAGATGTTATAAACTTCTGACATTGAAAATACAAAATAAGTGCCAATGTACACTAAGTTTTGTAAAACATGCATAATTCATAAAGTTGAAGAAAATTATGTGGGGAAATTGCTCAGATGAGTATAGCCATTGGCAAATAAGGATCTGAAATAGTAGGTCCATTAACAACAGAAGAGGCAATAGACTAACCAGTTAGGTGTTTCATAGAAGATGACGAATATCAATGGTTAAATGATTAAAGGGAAATTAAAGAAGCCCTTAACTTTTGCAAAAATGATCCTGTGATTTATTACACTTTGGAAAATCAAACATGAAATGATGTCCTATTGTGCAATCGTACAATTATTTGGGGAGGTAAATACACCTAAAATACTCCCTTTGTTCAAAGAATTAGCCCACAGTTACAATTACATTTTGTTAAAAGATATTTGTTTTAGGAAGGTGCCTATGGCTCAAAGGAGTAGGATGCTGGCCCCATATGCCGGAGGTAGTGGGTTCAAACCCAGCCCCGGCCAAAAACTGCAAAAAAAAAAAAAAAAGATATTTGTTTTAACAAAACATTTGGGATACAGTGGTCAAAGGATACAAAATTTCAGTTAGATAAGAGTAATAAGTTCAAGAGGTTTGTTGCACAAGATGGTGACTTTAGTTGATTATAATGTAATGTATTCTTGGGCGGTGCCTGTGACTCAAAGGAGTAGGGCGCTGGCCCCATATGCCAGAGGTGGCGGGTTCAAACCCAGCCCCGGCCAAAAAAAAAACAATGTAATGTATTCTTGAAAATCACTAGGAAGGTAGATTTTACATGTTCTTGCCACAAAAGATAAGTGTGTGAGATAATGCATGTATTTTATGCGCATTAACAGCTCAATTAGCCATTCCACAATGTATACATATTTCAAAACATCATGTTGTAGATGATAAGTATATATAGTTTTTGTCAATTAAAATTAATTCAAAAAGAGGAACTTCTTTTAATAATAGTTTCATTTTGCAAGGTAAAATTCTGATCAAACCTTTCTAACTATTTGCTATGTAAAACTTTGTCTCCATTTTAAGTGGAGACTATAAGAGGCTTTTTCATGTCCCTGTTCTTTTGGGATGAGAGTCTTCGAATATATTTGTCTGATGTTCTCTAATAGGCAGCACACACTAGACAGCAAACAGTGCCTGAAACAGAAGTGCCATGTCATCTCATGGAACAGTAGGGGCAGGGATGTGTCTGAGTCACCAGCGAAGTTTGCATAGAGCTTCTCCCCTCAATTACTTATTAAATAAATGAGTCACATATCCAGAGCCATTAGAAGCCAAGACCCCATGGTGGAAACCTTGGTTAGGGTCCCCAAGCAATAAGGGGTGACGGAGCAGATAGCTAAGCACTTATTCTCAGCCCAGTCCAAGCTTTTCAGGCTTTGTCAATGATCTCTGAGGGTACAGAGTGCCCTAGAGGGCAGCAGGGCCACCAGAAGAACATGAGACTGGCAAGGGTGTTCTGGGAGACCCAGCTAAGGAGAGGCAGAGAGCCTACTGCCAGCTCCTCTGCCTTCACCTAGGGCAGCACACAGAAGCTGTAGCTTTAGGTGTTCTGGTTTATTCTTACTGGGTAGGGGTCAAAACTTCCTACAACTGAGCTTCATAAACAGAATGAGTGACAAAGCTTTTCCTACTCCCAATTCTCCTGGTTCCAGGAAGTTTTGGTGATGTCAAGGGGAACTCAACTACAATATGGAAATGGGTGAACTTCCTACTTGGGGTAGAGAAAGACAAGGGCAAACTGGCCCCAAACGTTTATCCCTGCTCTAGGCACTGATTCCATCATGCAAGCAAAGGACAAATGCCAAGGCCAAGTGCAGCAGGCCTTTTGGTTCAGGTGAACCTATTTCTTCCCTCCTTCTGGCTAACAAGGCTGGGCTAACATCCTTTTGGCCCATGAGAACTAGTCCTGAGTTAATACCACAGAGCTGCATAGTGGTAGGGGAGCAGGGTGTGTACACAAGGCGTGGTCACAAAGGCTGGTGCAGTGGGGACACCTGTGCTCTCACAGTCTCCCCAAGTACCTGGAGAAGGAGGCCTCTGCTGCATCCCTGGCAGAGACTCATATGCAACTGTGGTTAATAACAACAGGTCTATATCTCTAAGGAAGCACGTGTGCGAGGAGGGCACCATATCTAGGGAGCAGGGATAGGAGGACTGCCAGCAAAGTCCCACAGACAGGGCTCAGAGCCTGTAGCACAGTGGTTATGGCACCGGCCACATGCAATGAGGCTGACGGGTTCGAACCTGGAGTGGGCCAGCTAAACAACAATGACAACTGCAACAACAACAACAAAATAGCTGGGCATTGTGGCGGGCACCTGTAGTCCCAGCTACTTGGGAGGCTGAGGCAGGAGAATCACAAGCCCAAGAGTTTGAGGTTGCTGTGAGCTGTGATGCAACACAAAAAAACAAACAAACAAAACGTCCCACAGACAAGCCAGTTGGAGGGGCAGAAGCAGCAGCCAAAGGGGCAGCAAGATTGCATGCTGCAGAGTGTATAGAACTGGCTGTTTTTTCTAGGAGTTTCATGGTGAAAGGGAAGGATCAACACAGGGTACTTGCTGGAGGTGGGGACTTGCAAGAACTTGCTCTTCAGGCTGGAGAACTGGATAGCTTTAGGAATAGGGCAAGGGGCCAGCTAAACACAGTTGCAAGGAAAAAAAGAGGTTAAAGTCATGATGGTCGTGGTACAAAGCCTGATAGCATCTATTCTGTGTATATAACAGGTCTGTTTCTCTAAGGAAGCGTGTGTGAGGAGGGCACCATACCTAGGGGGCAGGGACAGGAGGACTGTCAGCAAAGTCACCATCTTTGTCACTTACTGAACCATTTCTGTTCCCTAACCCCCGGGTTTCTAGTGGAAACACCTGTACCATGGTTTGACTAGTCTGCAAAAGACACTGCAAACAAGTAAAGCTCAGTGCATAGCTTTCTTAAAAAACAAAACGAAGACAGCCCGCTGAATGAAGGTGTTAATTCAGTTACCTCTAGGTACTGGGAATTTTACTTGTATGAAGTCTGTGTATTTTAAAATGCAAAATACTATTGGATATTCTATAGTAAAATCTTTTCTGTAGTGAAAACAGTCTCCCAAATGCTCTGTAAACTGAAACGTTCACATACTGGGTTGTTCAAAGTCCCTCACAATGCCCATAGCCTCTTTCTGCCCCTTCTTGGCAGGGCAAGGAGGGGCCGGGAGAGCACTTCTTGCCTTGAGCCCTCAGAGCCCAGCAGCCAGGTGTGCACCTGCTTCCGCCAGCTCAGCATGAGCAGCAGCAAGACTGGTATGTGTTTCCTGTTTCCTATTTGGATAAAAAAACAAAACAAAAAAAAACCAGAATCTACTCAAAGCCACTCAGCCACTCAGCACTGGTGTCCCAGCCAGCTGTCCTGCCTCCTTGAGGTGACTGTGTGGATATGGCCAGTTCACTGACCTGAAGGTGTATGATGCCCTGGGTGACCAAAGCCAGGGGATCACATTAGATCCTTTGTGTATTTGGGAAGAGAAAGGGATAGTGGAGGCGAAGAAGAAAAAGAGCAGCACTGCTGGTGACATTGGTTCTTGACCCTTCCCCTACCAAGCTTCCTCTGTCAAGCTTCCCCTGCCAGGCTTCCAAGATGCCAATGTAGCAAGGAAATGCCATTCTGAGGTCTGTCACTCAGCCCTCACAGTGCCCACCTCCTGAGTCATCCTGAGGGCACCCTCATAGGAGCATCTCTTTGGATGTGTGCTCTGGTTCTAGAGGTGGCTGCCTTCTTGGCTGGGCAGTGCTTCCTGTCAGCAGAGAGGCATTACTTAAGGCCTTGCACCCCACGGGCCACCTCTCGGCTCCTCTGGGCTGCTTCTCCAAGAGCAAGGCTGTCTAATTCCCCATTCCTTCCCTCCCCCAACCGACTGAAACTAAGATGCCTTTCTAGGGGTCCATGGCAACGATTCAGAGGCAATACTGGCCTCCACGTCATTCCTCATCTTTTCGGCTATACAGGCTGGCGAGCTGACATCTTGCTGTCTTCTTCAGACCCAGCCAGGAGTCTGAGACAGCAACTACCTGCTTTATTGTATCAAGTCAAATGAAAAAGAACAGAAAGAAATCACACCACCCCTGAGGACACAGATCATGTCCTGAGGGCTCACAAGAACTTCTTAAGTGGGAGCTGTCATAGTACAGTGCACGCCAGTTGGTCCCAGCACTTTCGGGGGGACTCAAAAGAACCTCCAGTTCCAAGGATTGATCTTCCAACTGGCAAAATACAGAGGAGCACCCACTTAACACTAACTCATGTTTATTTTAACTTTGATGACCCATCTTAAGTACATCCAGCAACTTTGGGCTTCTCTCACCTTGTAGATGGTAGGGAGGGCCATCTGAACACAAGGCTGTCACTTGTTTTTCCAGTTTTGGGCTCTGGAATTCTTACAGGGACAGTAAGATCACATAGGCTGGCTCTGATTCCTACCTCAGGGATCTGCAGCATGAGATGGGCCCACTGGCTCTGCCCTCCCCACTCTTCAGCCTAGAAAGCTAGTCTACATCTCCTGGTTCTGCCTTTGGTCAGGAACCTAAAATTTATCAGTTGCTACATCAGTCTCCACAATCCTGCTGGCATGGCAGGATTCAGGAATTCTTAAATGCTGCTTCAACCCCAGCAAGCAGTTTCTCTAAGCATCCCATTCCCTTTATACAACTTTAAAGCATCAGTACACATGCAGACCTTTACCTGTTAAAAAATTAAGTCTTGGCCAGACATGGTGGCTCACGCCTATAATCTTAGCACTCTGGGAAGCTGAGATGGGTGGATTGCTTGAGCTCAGGAGTTTGGGATCAGCTTCAGCAAAGCAAGACCCCATCTCTCCTAAAAATAAACTAGTGTGGTGGTGTGGTGGGTGCCTGTAGTCCCAGCTACCAGGGAGGCTGAGATATGAGGATCATTTGAGCTCAAGAGTTTGAGGTTTCTGTGTGCTATGATGCCACGGCATTCTACTGGGGCAACAAAGTGACTAAAACTCTGTCTCAAAAAAAAAAAAAATTCTTTAATACATATATGAACTTTTGTCTTTGGCTAATGATACATTTGCAGTTTAGTGCAAATTTCAGTTCAGAATGCTTCGGGAGTCAAAATTTTACCCCTGTAAGGTGGAAGAAGCCAGGGTAGGACCTAGTTTTAATACATGGCTGACTGTGACAGTTCCAATGTCTGCTAGAAACCAGAGACAAAAATGCCACCTCATCTGATGGGGAAGGAAACATTTACTGAGAACCCATGTTCAAGAACCATTTAGGAGCCAAGTGCTCTACTATAGATGAGCAAACACCTCACAAAATTCCCCGAACACCCACAGACCCCACCCCAGGTCTGTGGCCTCTAAAACCCAGGCTATTTCCAGCAAACAGGCAGTTTTCAAAATGACATTTACATCAGTGCTTCAGTGTGGGTTCTCTGAAAACATTTGTTCCAACGTGTCATGTTAAATATCAATAACCATCTTTAAACCATGTATACTCAAGTGTTTAGGATATACATTAGCGGGGGCCACCTGAGACCTCACGACAAGGTCTCCATTGCTGGTCTGGGTGTGGACTTCTCAGGGTCACTGATGGGAAGGCACTGGCCCAGTGCTGTGATCATGAAGGTGCAACTCAATGCTAGTGGTCCTCACCTTGGAGTCATTTTAATGCTTATAACCTTTGGGTGTCTCTACCTGGTATGTGAAGAGTAAGGACTGAAAGCAAGTGTTGGATATTCTGTTAATCCACTTTTTCACTCATCTACTTCAGGCAAGCTCTGACTATTACCTTACCATTTGCCAACCACTTCTCTTATAAAACTCAGGATTTTTTCCAAATATTGTACAACCAAAACAAAATTCAGAAATAAATTAGATGCTAAGACAGTTCACAATAGTCATTTGCATTCATCAAAAATCCTCTCCCTCACCCAAGATTTTATGAATTGAATGTAGAAGATTCTTTTTTTTTTTTTGTAGAGACAGAGTCTCACTGTACTGCCCTCGGGTAGAGTGCCGTGGCGTCACACGGCTCACAGCAACCTCTAACTCTTGGGCTTACGCCATTCTCTTGCCTCAACCTCCAGAGCAGCTGGGACTACAGATGCCCGCCACAACGCCCGGCTATTTTTCTGTTGCATTTTGGCTGGGGCTGGGTCCAAACCCGCCACCCTTGGCATATGGGGCCGGCGCCCTACTCACTGAGCCACAGGCGCCGCCCTGAATGTAGAAGATTCTTAATAACATCACTTATGTATTTGAAATGTTAAAGGAAAACAAAAACATTGGGTAATACTATCATAACCTTTCAGTTATGGTTAGGAGGGAGAAGAGGGCTCATGCCTTTTGGTAGCAACTACTAAGCTCCGCTCCAAGATTTCTGGCGTGGCTAACTCAAAGGCTGTCTTCTGGAAGCTAAAGAGCACAATAGGAGGACGGAGTCAGTAAAGGTCTTTTTATTTAAATTTTGCTGTAAAATCATTGGGTAATCTTGATGTCTTTGCCCCTCTCTGACTCTTAGTTTCCTCAGTTGAAAAAGGGAGAGGTTGGATCAAATTGGGTTGGGTTTTCAGACTTATTTTAAGCACCAAAACTTTTCTTCGTATCAGATATTACTTAGAAGTCTAATAAATATTTGAGTAGGCCTGGGGACTCCCTCCCTGAAGTAGCCCCATAGAACAGTATGAAAGCAATGGAAGCAGGTGGTTTAAGGTCCCTCCCACCTCTAAACATCAAGATTTCATGTATTCTGCCACTGGAAGACAAATACCCCTACCATCCACTTCCTTGCTGAGCTCCTCCCTCCTGAACTACGGGGATAAGCTGATTCCAACCCTTGCCCAAAGATGCTGCATCACAGCCCTGGCTGAAGAACCAGAGTAGCAATCCAAATCCAGGGGCTGAACAACTGTTTGTGGGTGAAAATTAGATTTATTCAATTTAAATGATCACTGAGGCCATAGCAGAATAAATGCTGTTACAATAGGCAAGCACTACTGTCAGCAGCAACACACAGTTTATTTCTTAAACAGCATCCAAGCCTCATGGGTTACGTTTTCATTTTTTAGAAAAATCTTATAAACCAGTTGGGAAGTAGTTAAAGGCCAATTTTAAATGCCAATGTAAAACAAATTTCACCGAAAATACAATTCAAATGCAACTGCTATGAGCAATGTAAGAAAAGTTGACTAAGAACTTGGATATAGTAGAAAAGACTTAAATGGTAAATAAAATACAATAGCAGCATTTAAAAACTTTGTAATTCCCATTTCAGAAGATGCCCCTCCACTGCCCATAATCCCCCATGCCTCTACCACCTGCTATCCCAGACCGAGGCCTGGTTCTAGCAGAGAGGCAACTGCTATTTTCACAGAACATGCAGCAGATGAACTCTACAGTAGCCAGGAGAAACAGGGATTCAGTGCAAGTATGTACAGGTCACCTCCTACTCCTGATAAGAAGCCTGTTGGAAATCTAGTCATGCCCTTGAGAAATCTTGTCAATGATCTCATTAACCTCAACTTGAAAATGTAATGAGCAATTAATCAGGTGGGACTCCTCCCGCATTACCCAAAATTCTAAATGGAAAATCAGTCATTTTGCTCCACAGCCCAGGCCCCGTTTTTAACTCTGCTTTGAGCCCTATCCTCCACTAACGCAATTTGATAGATAACAGCTGCAGCCCTGGGGACAGGTCACTTGAATTGGCACCAGCTAAATGAAATTCTGCAACAGCACCTTCCAATCAACCTTCATTCTTTAAAGATTAGAGGTCAGGGCTAGAGTTAACTTCAATACGCATGCGATCTCCTAACCTCAAGTGCAAGCAGCCAAATCTATCAGCTATCTCAAGGACAATAGCCTATAATCTTATTCTAGCATATACCTTCAATTCCCATTCTGACATTTGTTAATAGCTGGAGATTGGTTAACAGATCTTCTAGCACCATTCTGTTCACTCTCTTTTAGATCTGCCACAGTACCGTCGTTAATTGTAAAATATTCTTTGCTAACATGGAAAGTAACTGAGCATATTAGCAAAATTACTAGAGAAAAATAATTCTGTATATCCTCACTAGAAAACCTCAGTCGATTAAGGCAGCAGTATCATTTTTTTTGGATGAAGATTACAGAGACAAAAGTATTAAAAGAAGGAAGATAATGGGAGTGCCAGGATAGTAAGAGTTCTGAGATGAAGACATGCTGGCAGCTCAAGGTCACTGTTAGTACCCCACTGCTTCAGAGCAAATTCCTCTGCGTGACAGCCTGAAGAGAGCTGGCCTTGCCCACAGAAATGCCTTTGTCCATGTGCGGCCACCTTCATCTGGGCGATTCCTTGCCTTTGATGCACACTGTGCTTATCTCACCAGCTTCCTTGCCTACCCCCAGATACTCTCCACTTAGGGTCCCCAACAGCCTTGCTGGGCTGTGCCAGTCTCTTAATTCACTGGGGGATAAACCATTAGACCTCAGAACAATAGTGGCTGTGTGTAGACACTGCTGGCTATGGCACGCAGGTTGCGGACAACTTGGTCTTAACACAGGCTGGGTCCCCAGTCAACTGAAGACAGCTGAGGTGTGCCCTTGTCCCCTAGAGGATAAGGACAGGGTCGTTCTCAAAACACCTGCTGGACTGCTCACAGCCTTTAAGACTGGAACCCCCTGGGCTGTTTTTAAGTGGTAGGTACTTTAGCTAGAGGGCGCATCCAGAAAGTAACACTAGAGAGACTGCCTTCAAAGACTTGTTAAGGCCCTCAGGAGGGCTCTGCATACATCACTCTTTGGGCCCAACCTCCTCACCACAGAGGTTGGAGCAGACAACCTCAAAGCTGGGCACCTCACAATGCTAACTTTGCAGAGGAGGGTACTGCATGATACATGCACAGACCCCTGGGCTGAGCAGGATGCCAAACAGTGATGCAGGAGAAAGAAAATCTACCTCAGCGAAGAGCTAAGAACTAGTCTAGAAGTGAGTAGATGCTACGGCCTTGCTTGGTTGGGAGTGCAAGTCAAAGATCTAAGAAGCAGAGGTTCCTCCATGTGTGTCTGTGTGTAAACCTCTAATAGCCCAATCACATCCAATTCCGTGTCTGCCCCCATGTTCTTTCTCTGCCCGCCCATATTCTGTCATCCAAGAACAACAGACAGGAGGGTTTTCTGATCCCCACCCTTCATCTCCTCCACTCCTCGCTGCACCACCCGGCTCTGCTCTTGAGGTGGGCTGGGATTATGAGGCCAAAGCAGTGGCTGCCCTGAAATCAGAGCAGCAGCTGAAAAGAAAAGGCCCAGAGGCCAGAGGTAGTTTTATAATTGATGTGCAATTCTTTAGATACGGAAGAACAGCTGATGGCTGAGATTTTGCCCTCTTTTAGCTTAGGAGATCTTTGGGGCAAAATTAAGGAAATGTGTTTTGGTGCTTGGGAATCATGGTGAGACTCCTTGTCAGGGTCTAGAGTAGAAAAGAAATCTGTAGTTTGCCAAAGGCCAGTTCAGCAGCACCTCTAACCACTTCTGTATAAGAGGGAGAAGAGATGAAGAGGGGATAAACCACAGGGCAAAGAATTAGAACGTGTTAGCAAATGCTACCATGCGGAACACTCAACTTTATTCGCTTTATTTATATATTTAACAATTCTAAAGTATTTACTTCTTGTGACAAAAAATGAAAAATATAGGAGCAATGACTGACTCCTCTTTAGGAGAAAAGGGTTATATGTACAGCTACGGAGAGTTACGGTTCCTCCTTTACATACAAAGGAAAATATTAATAAAAAAGTGCTTCATTGATCAAAAAAGGGCTAAAAGTTGCAAGCATTTATTCACACTGTACATCAGACCCAAGAAACCCGTATCATAACCTCTTGGCACCTGTCTTTAAGAACTGCACAATCTTCAATTAGACCGACTTATCCCGATCTGCATGACCAGACCACACAGTGTGGAGAACTATACCTTGTTTTCCTAAACTCAAACTCTGAGCAACCTGCTGCCGCTGGAAGTCAGAGACATGCTCAGATGCTCTGGGCTTTGCCTGGACTGACAGTGTCAGTGAAGGCTTCTGGGCCATACCTTAACCATGCTTGGGCACACACAGGAGCCACCTTCCTGAGATGCAACTTGCCCTTGGCCAGGGAACTGCTTCTAAAGGGGCAGGAGAGTACAGAGCAGGGTCAGAACTTAGGTGTTCCCTGCCCTTACCCCCACCCCTCACCATAATCTGCCCTGCCACCAGTTAGCAGCTTTCCACAGAGCCAAGCAGGGCCCTTCCCCAAGAGGGAGGGCAGGCACAAAACATGGATACCAAGATTACCAAGCACAAACCTCAGCTCCTCTCCATCCTTTCCATGCTCACCTCCTCCACAACTATTCTTGATTTAAGGCTCTTTTTGGACCATATCAAAACTCACTAAGGAAAGGTGCCCCAAATCTGCTCTAGACCATGTCACTTCTCTAAGGAACCCTGCAGAGTCACCAAGTGGCCCTTCACTGCGGGCCAGCAACCAGACACATGTTTAGTCAGGCAGCCAGGAGCAGGAAAGAGGACTACTGGGTCCTTCCTCCTGCTCCAAGAAAGGGAGGAGGAGGAAGCTGATTGTATGGGGACTTGCTCCCTTTTCCAGAGGCTTGTAACTCTAAAGGCTGATTCTACCCCTTAAGGGGGAGATCCATGATTTGTTTGTTTTGGGAATGGGGAATTTTTGGAACCCTGAGTCTGGATTTCCCTATGCTGGCCGAGGAAGAGAGATTATGTGGGGGTCCAGGCCCCAGAAGGGGGACGCAGGCGGTGTGCCTGGGCTCAGGGCAAGCTTTGGGCTTGGCCATTACATTCTGGCTAGTCTTCATTCTTTATGCCTGAGGGTGGGAAGTACTACAGAGCCTGGTCCAGGGAGGTAACCCTTTAAGGGAGCCCCAGACAATCTGAGTCAAGTTAAAAACAGAATCCCACAGGGGATAACATGCTAGTGCCCAGCCCCTCTCACTGGCCTCAAAGTAGCAAATGCTTTCCTTCCCTAAAGGGAGGCAGGCCTGTGCTCCTCCCTTCAAGTGTCAGTCTCATTTATTTGTCTGTGAGGTGGGGCTGGCCCAACCTCTCTCAGGAGGGAGAGGGGCACCCGGCATGCTCTTGGGGCAATCACTTTCAGCATCCCTAACAGCAAAGGTTTTCCAATCAGCCCTGATGTGGCCGTTATTGTGAGGAATGGTCACAATGTTAGCACTGTCTTTCTTCCCAGCTTATTGTCTCATATCTTCACTCCTGGCTCTGACCAGCCTCCTCCCAACCCAGAACCAAGCCAACTCTCAGCATCACCTGATAGCAGGTAGCTCGGCAGTTACAAGGGGCCTGGCAACCTCTGGTCTTCCATTAAAAAAACAAATTAAGACAATGAGAGGACTTTTGTTTCTTCTGAAGGCAGAGAGGATGGGAAAGGTAGAGGGTGGCGATGAAGGACAGGAAAAGAAAATCAATCTACAATCCAGTGGTACATCCCAAATTTCTGTCACTCTGTATAGGTAGTTCCATGTCCCTACTCCAAAGTGCATGGGCCTCTCAGTCTGCCCAGGCAGTGTGGGCCTCTCAGAGGAATAGCATCTTGGCCTCTGCCCACCCCAGGTCACTTGAGCTTCAGTTTGAAGTGGCAGCGATGGGCTTATCCAGTTCAAGGTCAATGGTGGAGCTGGTGGGATGTAGGCTGCTGTAGCAAGACTTGCACACTCGACTGGGTTCAAAGAGCTGCTGGCTGGGAACTGGAACCTTCTGGTTACAACAACTGGAGCAGAATACATTCCCACAATTCCTTGAGATGGGAAGAAGAAACAAAATAGTGTTAGTTTTAGCTAGCAGGTATGGAGTGGGGGGACTCAAGGTCAAAAGACAGACTTAGCTATATGTGATTTGGACGTGTTGGAGACCTCTCAGAGATCAAACACTTTGATTTCTCTAGTCCAGGAACAAACTGGGCAGGGAGGGCATCCCTACCTAGCAGAATCATATGCCACTTTTACTCCATGGCTGCCTCGCCACAATGACTCTATGTTTCCAAGTGTACAGGAAGATGCTGCTCAAGAGAGATGTGTGAGAACAAACGGACCCAATACCGGGTAAATCCTGATCCAGGAAAACCCAGTGGCCACACCCACCTGAGCAATGGCTTCTGTGTAGCTTGTGCTCACTGAGAGTCAAATGAAGCAGGCTTTGGGCCCTTCAGATGAGAGAAACAACTACAATCCAGCTGGGGAATGGGCTTTGAAGCAGCAACACAGAGTAGACTGCTGCCATCTTGGACTGCTCTGCCAGCAGCATGCAAAGCCAGGGGACAAGCAGCCCAAGATACATGCTCAGAGTGAAAGAGGGGAGGTGGAAAGACAAGCACACAGATGAACATATGGGCACATACACACCCCTTTATTAGATAGGTGTCAGTCAATTACAGCTCACTCCCCTGCTCCATGCATTGCCCAGGAAAATCACAACTGTACCAAAAGGCTTGACTATACCCAGGCCTCCCACTCCTCCTCCTCTGCAAGTCTAGCTCTTGATGCATCTGTGCTACACAGATCCATACACCCCAGACAGCTGCCCATCATGGCTAATTAAAAGAGAACTAGAAGAGGATGAGTTTCTGCCCACTTTGCTTTTCCTGGACTCTGAAGTACAAATCAATCCCAAGGAGCCCAAGAACAAGAAATTCCAAAGAGCCTGACAACCTCACCAAAGACTAGGGAGAAGACAGCTAAAGGGAAACACTCCTCCTTAGCCAGCATCGCTCACTAACTTTCCATTTATATTTCTCAGAATGCAAAGCTACTGCTGCATTAAGGCCACTTAGGCACAAAGAGAGAATACTGAAGACCATTTGGGGACAAAAGAATATTGCAAAAGGAAAAAGCGAGACAGTGCAATGGAAGGACAGAGACTAAAACACATTTCATCTTCTAACAGTGGTTCTCAACCTTCCTAATGCCGCGACCCTTTACTACAGTTCCCCATGTTGTGGTGACCCCCCAACCACAAAATTATTTTTGTTGCTACTTCATAACTGTAATTTTGCTACTGTTTTAAATCGTAATGTAAATATCTGATATGCAGGATGTATTTTCATTGTTACAAAGGGGTCGTGACCCACAGCTTGAAAACCGCTGCTCTAGAACGTAGTTAAGTACTTCATAACTCTGCTTCTAAAAAGCATGAGTCAGCAAGAACCATGGTTACACAGAAAAAAATCTGAATATTTACATTTATTTAACATCCCTCTGGAGTTCAGCTCAAAAGCCTAACATCAATTTGATTAGTTAAACTTCTCTGACTTCTTCTGACCCTAAGTGGAATCTTCATGCTAAAGCAATTCTCAGGAAAGATCACCTCTGTTCAGTCCTGGTCTCTTAAAACAAACAAAAAAAAGGAGCAGTGATACTATTTGACCTGGATGTTACTAGTATCATTCTGGACACTTTAATGAATTACTAATCCAAAAGAAATAGCTGTGACAACCCAACTGACTCCCATACAAGACCAGCCTCTGCTGAAACACCACTTTTTGTCACAAGCAAGATGGCCTGGCCGACCTGTGTATACTGCAGGCTCTTTTTTTTTTTTTTTTTGAGACAGAGTCTCAAGCTGTCACCCTGGGTTGAGTGCCGTGACGTCATAGCTCACAGCAACTTCAAACTCTTGAGCTTGAGCAATTCTCTTGCCTCAGCCTCCCAAGTAGCTGGGACTGCAGGAGCCTGCCACAACGCCCAGCTGCCTGACTCACTCTTAATGGTTTCCTCAATCAACTGCTTTGGACCCCCCAAACCTACCTGCCTGCTTATATACCCTAACCCCAAGGTTTCACCCCATGAGTGCAGAGAAAGGGGAATGACAGTGTTAGTGTGAAGTTACTGTAGATGTGCAGACATCACAGACAGGTTGTTGCAAATGCTCACCACGTTTGATCAACACGGTCAGTGTCCCTGCAAGGAGGGGAAAAAGAGCTCAGAGGAGAAGCCAACCAAAGGCATTTGGGTGTGGGGTGAAGGGTGTGGAGATATGGTGTATGTCCTAAAGCACCATTACTAGGCAAAGTTGTTGTTCCATTTTCAACCCAGGTTCACCCACGTGGGTGACCCACGGCACAACTCAGATAAACTTCTTATCCCAAGAACACTGAGCATCCACCAGGTAGCTACCATCTCAGCTGGGGCAAAGCATCTCTAGTAACTCACTACTCCTACCCAGCAAGAGAAAGAAATCAGGAGCCTTAAAGATTGGAAGACTATCCTTACCTCTCCCTCTTGCTACCCCCACTTAGAGCTTCTACTTGTGGCACAAGGGAGGACTAGTTTGGAGTCAAGGAGCAGGGAAGCATTAGGAAAATGAAGTTCCCTGCCTAGAACAGAACTATTTTTGCTCATGGCAGCCATGTTAAATAGGAAAAAATTTTATACTGAGAATAAAGAAATGGTGGTTTCAGTGGTGGCTGTTATACTAATCTGGGAAATAAAACAACAAAGGCTATCTTTTGCACATTTCAAAATTTAATAGTCATCATTCCGAATTAGAACAAAGACACCAAACACAGTTCTGAAAAACACAGAAGATGAGACTCTACGGGTCTGCTAGACAGAACACTGCCAGCCAGATGCCCACAGCTCTCCACTTGCAGGCTCTGTGGGCCAGACATTAGCCTCCACACCCAACCCACCCTACCGCACCCCCCAACGCACCTGCAGTGGTGCTTCCTACTGGCGAGCCAGAAGGCACTGTCACACGCATAGCAGTGGGCAGCCAGGTGGTCAGGAAGCCAACGGGTCATCTGCAAAACATGAGAGACCAGGTTAGTGACAGGAGATGAGCCATACAGCTAGAGCCATCAGAGCTATGCTGGGCCAGCAAGAGTCACAAGGACCACAGAAGCTCCAATGGCACTAGTCTAGCAGATTTGATGTCAACAGTACAAGAAAGGCGTTCAAATTGTTTCCCTGGAGGGGATTCCATCTCCCCTGAGATGAAATGGCAGGCAGCAGCACCCTGGGTTCCTGTGAGAGCTGGCAAGGTTTCAGTTCATAGAAGCAATGAAGAGGGAGGACCAGCTCGGTCAGTCTCCCTGGCTCAGAAATTCTAAGTTTGACGTGGGTTCACAGGAACTTAGAAGATGCCAGTGGCTCAAAGCTAACTATGCTATGAGGTTCTTCCTTGGCCAGGGACATGGGTAGGGATGGAGTTGGAGAAGAACCACAAAATAGTTGTATAGATGGCACTCAGAGCAGGGGCTAAGCCTGTACCTCTGTGTCCTGTTTATCCACCTGTTCCCAGCTGGCTTCAGAGAAAATCTCTGTGCTGCAGCGAGACAAACAGTTCTGATCCAGATTGCTTTCCGAGTCGGGGATTGAGGTCTGTTGGCAAACAAACACAGCTGAACGGAATGAACCTGGTCTCCTCCCAAAAGAAAGGGTTTGGGAAAGGAGGGAACACTGAAGACTCTGGGTGGGCCTGAGTGGTAGAGCTGCTGAGCCTGCAGGTGCATCAGTCATGAAGAACTGGGTTGGACAGGTGCAGAGATGGGGCTGGGCTTAGCTGGGAGAGGGATATACAGGTTGTATACAGTGACTGTATGTAGTGACACTGGAGTAGAAAGATAGGCTTTAGGGTTCTAGAAAACAAGCAAGAAGTGACCAACGTGGAATGGGAACTCTACAGTATCAGCTGCTCCAGTAGGGCTGTCAATCAAACCCTGTCATTTAGTTAAAGCTGAGTGCTTTGGACATGGCCTCCTTTCTCAGAGGACTCTTTGGGAACATGAAAAACCATCACTAGCAAGAAGGAAAAGCCAACAAGTCACTTTGAATTGAAAGTCATTGGATGTGCCCGCCTTTAATGTACGCTGACCATTTCAGAGCCAAGCTCACACTTACACTTGAGCCTGCTGAGTCAGACCCGCCCAGAGAAGGCAGCACCTCCCTGAGAACATCCCCTCTGATACCCTCTTTTGTAGCCACTGAGCCCCATAAGGGCTAACTCAACACTGTTAGAAACCAATCCCTTCTCTCTAGTTCTAATGTCAACAACTGCCACATGGATGGTGCCATATCTGTTTAAAGAGAACTAAACCATGCTGGGAGTGATGACTTTTGTCTACAATCCCAGCACTCTGGGAGGCCAAAGTGGGAGGATCACTTGAGGCCAGGAGTTCGAGGCCAGGCTAAGCAATGCAGTGAGACCTGTGTCTCTTTAAAAACAAACAAATAAACAAATTAAACCTTCAAAGTTACAGCCCACGTCTGGAAGGGCTAATACTTTTACTAGCTACTAAGGTAGGATGAGTACTACAATTTGACAGGAGTATTTGGTGTTGCCCTACTAATGTCATTCTGACCAGGAGTTCAAGCCTTTCTGAAGACGTGAAAAGATTCGGTCAACTATAAAGTATGTGCTAACTCTCTTCCTGCAGGATATCTGCAGAAAGTAGTAAGCAAAACAAAAAGAAGAGGCAAGCTGCCACTGACATGGCTGAGGCTAATATCCAGCCTCTCTGAACAAGACTGCTCTGGACTATTCCGATCCTTTTAGAAATCTGTACCAATCACCATGCACGGAGCGCAATGGGTGCCCCCCTCAGTGTGCCCCATCTCCTTGGACAGCTATGGAGGAACCTTGGGCCACTCACCACTTCATCACCAAAGTCCCCATTGAAGCGTAGGGAGCTGGTCAGGTACTGGCTCTCCAGGTGATTCTTCAGCTCCTGAACTTGTTTCTTCAAAGTTTCCACTTCCTGCTGGTGGCCTGACTCAATCTGACGCAGGCGCTGCTGGATCATGTCTGTGTACACAGTCATGCCATCATCATCCAAGTGGCTGCGGGAAGGCTGGTCAGGGCTGCTGGTTGCAGACGGTCTTCCAGAGTGGCTGTGTAGCCACTTGTGGTGCAAGTTCCTTGAGCTACAACTTGTAGCAGACAGCTGGCAGCTCAGTGAGTCCTTGTTCCTAGCTACCTCCCCACTGGCACAGTGCCCATTGGGTGCAGAGTATTTCTGGAGAGTGCTAAGCCTTGGGGGCTGTTCTGAGGCCTTATTTTCAGTCTCCAGGGCACCGTTGCACACAAGTCCCTCTTTACATTCAGCTAAAGGCAAGGCACGAGGGGAACGTGTTGGATTGAAGGTACTGCCAAGGGAAGTCCTGTGCACCACAGATCCCACCACTTGGGGCCTCTCTACCAGGCTCCTCTCCAAAGGCCTGGGTTCCACAGTTTGGGGAAGCACATCCTTGCCACTGAACCCACCACTGTTCACCAGGCAAGGTATATGGTGGCCTTGGGGCCCACTTTCTGACTTCACTTTATCATCCATTAACATGTCCATGGAACTGTCCAGGTTTGGTCCTCTGGTCTCAAATGGGACTTGAGAAGGTAGCAGAGAATGTGACTGAGAGGTATCATAGCCAACTTTTGCATCTGTTAGGACTGGAAGGACTGTTTCCTCCCTTTCCTCTGCAGTCTCTCCTGTTCGAGGCTGCTCTACAGGGACCTCCTGGGAATTCTCTTCCCTGGGTGGGGCCTGGAGAGAACCGGGGAGAACACTGTACCCACCCTGCTGCTCAGGAGCACACTGTGGGAACAGAGATAGGCCTGTGCTTGGTTCATTCCTCAGAGCGGCATCACTCAGTTCGGGGTCCTGATGAAATCCCATTGCTGAGCCCTCAGGTGTCTGCCCTCCATTCTCTTCTGTTAAGAGAGTGTCCTCTGTGACTTCCTGCATCTCACTGTCCCCTCTGTGAGGCTCCTCTACTCCACTATCCTCTTTGGTGGCTTCTTGCAAAATATTCTCCATCTGCCCCTCAGCCACTCCAGCTGCAACAGACAGCTCAGCACCCGCCAGCACTCTGGTAGGCTTTCCCAGGCTGTCAGCAGCAAGAGGCTCCTCTCCGGGACCAGCCAGGCTGCTCAGTTCTAGCGAGCGCCGGTGCTCCTGCCACTTCTCGTTCAGGCTGGGGTCGCTGCTACGCCGGCTGGCCAGAGGCACCGTGTTGTCAGAGGCTGTGGTCAGATTGTCAAATGATCTAGTCTTTGGTAGCCTAAAAGAAAGGAGTTTGAGTGAAATGAGAATCTCACAGACTATTCAGAGGAAGTAGGAGATGATAGCTTTTAACAAGCTGTTGCTTCTTAATTGGGCCCATTACAGCTACTTAAGGAACTGTGACATCTCTGGAGGGAAGCTCAGACTGTTGGAGCAGCAAGGCTCCAGAGTCCTCGTATCTGCAGATTTCCTCACACTTTCCCCGCCCCATACCCACACATACAAATAAGTGATGCTGCTATTTCTCAGCTTATGGCAAAGTAGCATTGTTGATTTTTTCGTATTACAATATTTTAAATTAATGTATTATCTATTAGTCTGAATTTAATAAAGCTAAGTCAGAAGTGGCAAAGCCAAATTTTCTATCATCTGACTACATTTGCCCTTTAAGTCTCAGATGACTAACTCATGGCAAGGAAGCAGCAGCACAGGGCAGAAGGTGAAACAAAAACTGGGGACTCAAGGAAAACCTAAAGAATTTGCTCCATCACTGGGAAACTGCTCAGTATGTGTAAAAGAATAAAGAACAACAGGGCCTAGCTCACTTCACAGCTTCATAGGTCAGAAATCATTATAACATCCCCCTAAAGCTACGGAGATCTAAGAAAGATGCTGCAGAGTTAGATCACGGCACGATCTCTGACCATGCCTGGGCTCACCGGCTAAGGGGGGTATCATCAGGGCTGGTGCCTGGGGCTGGGTATGGTGCACAGCTGTCATCCACAGGGGTGGACGGGGATGGGCAGGGCAGGTACACAGCACTCCACAGCATCAGGTTACGCACATGGCAGACAGGGTACAGCACCTGAAGAGAGAGGGGAGAACAAGGGTTTAAAATGTCCCGATAAGTCTTCTAGAAATGTCTGGAATGAGGATCAAGAATAGGCACCCAGCTGAATACCCAACAGGGCTAGCAGGGTCTCCAAAAGGGGCAGCATCAGTGGCTATATTTCCCAAAAAGACCAATACCAATACCTTGAGACAACACATGGCAACATTGTCCACCTAGAGCCCCTGGTGGGTATGAATATCTAAAGGATTTTTTAAAGACTCCTTTCATGTTAACTATTTTTCGTGTCACCTTCATTGTATGAATGACTTTTAGGAGCTTGATTTGTTGCTTTTACTGCATAAGAGAGTCATTCCGGTAGACGGTGATTATCTATTTCTCTGGTACAAAAGCTTGGCTTCAGTAGACACTGTCAAACCTGTTTTATAGGCCAATTTAAATTAGTCACATGAAAAGGAGGGAATTTTCTTCCTGTACTGCTATTTCCCCAGCCAACACAGTAAAGGGGAGAAAAGCAGTTAGCTTCTTCCCTTTTCTGGATGACTTAAATGTAGTGAGAAGTATATTAATAGTCCAGCAAAGTAACAAAACCTCTAATTAGCCTCCTTTTGACTTCTTTAGGGTTTAAGATGCATGCTGACAAAGGGAACATTATCATGTCTTCACACAGATGTACGTGCCTCTTTTTCTCTGATTAATGGAAGGTACTCCTTTGGGGAACAAAGTCTCCATGTGAGCAGAGACTCACAAAAACACACATACCAATGTCACACACAGTTTCCTGCTCTCTAGAGGCAGAAGCGGCAGTGGATACCACTGTTTGTTGACACAGGGAGAGCCTGGTGGCAGCACCTTTTGAGCTATCGGTGGCATCCAAGAAACAGCTGCCTCTTCTACCCATTAGATAGAACATGCTACAAATAAGCTCTAGCAGGGGTGCCAGAAAATCTCAGGTTTAAGGTGGCAAAGTAGAGGTGTATGTTCAACCAAACAACCCTGAGCAGAGAGCAGTCAGACGAAGATCAAGGATCACCAGGAAGCAGGCTTTCTTAGGACAGAATGGTAGGGGGGAAATGGCACCAGCCTACCCAGAGATAGCACAGACGCTGTCATAAAAGTAATCACTACTTGAAAGGCTCCCATACGCCCCCCACCCCCAAATTCCTTCTGCTGATCACAAAGGAAAGGCTAAAAAATACATACGGCTTCTGACTGAGAGGAATACAGTAGGTTTTTGAAAGCCTTGTTCCCTGCTCGAAGAAGTGACCACACAGAGCACGTCCGTTCCTGTGTATGCTTTTCCCCTCTCTCCTTAGCGTTATTGCACAGGAATGTTCCAAAGAGGCAAGAATAGGTATGCTGCACCAGTTTCACCTATGGAAGTCCAATGAGGCAAAAATTAAGCAATAGGACATGCATTCTCTGACCCTATCCCGACATCCCCAAGAATGCTTTAGCTCACTCTGCTGGGGGACCCCAACAAGCCATGCAATAGCCTTCTCCTCATACCAATTCCAGGGCCTGACTTTAACCACCATCACTCCTGACTCAAGATTGTTGGCACTCTCACTCCTCTTAGCTTCCCTGATGAACAGTCTCTGAGATTCTGAGTTAACAGCCACTCTCACAAGCAACAGAGCATATGAACTGGGTACAGGAGCAGGTCTGGGTACAACTCAAGTCTGAGTGGAAAGTACACTTGCAAAACTACTTGTTCATTCAACAAATCATCACTGAGGATTTCACACTCCCCAGACATGACTATGGTGCTGGCCAGGCAGCAAAAATCAGCCAATGCTTCTGCCTTGACAGAGTTTGCTCTAGTTGTAGGTAAAGGGTAACCAGCACTGTTGTGTACAATGAGGCAGGGTGAGAGGAACAGGTGTGGAGCAGTATGGAAAGGGAAGGCCTTACCGCTGGGACCTGATGAAAATGGGAACAGGCATATGGGTATGGAGGGACAGTGCTCCAGAAGAGGCAACCGCAGGCACACATGCTTGTGATTTTTAAGTATCAACACAGAGGCTGCACCAGGAGAAAGCCTAGATGAGTAACTTTAGGAGGGCCCCGAAGGCCATGGTAAAAACTTTGGCTCTTACTCTGTGTGAAATGTAAAGCCACTAGAGGTTTTGGGGCAGAGGAATGACACTGTCTATCTTATATTTTAGGAGAAAACTCTGTGCTGGGTTGTCAAATTAGGACAGGAGATAGTGGCTAGACCAGTGTGGCATCTGGAGAAGTGGCAGTAAGTAATCAGGGTTTAGATATATTTTGAAAGCAGACCTGCAGAATCTGACAAACAATGTAGAGTATAAAAGAGAGTTGAGGATGGCAAAAAGCTTTATTGTCCTAAATGACTAGAAGGATGAAGGAGCTGTGTGGTGAAATGGAAACTTCTAGAAGATTAGGTTTTAAGGTAGGGAGATAGAAAAATCAAGAATTAAGTTTTGAACTGATTAAGTCTGAAATAACATTAAGACATCCAAGTGGAGATACTGAGGCTGCAGTTAAGTGAAAAGGTCTGAGCTGAAGGTGTAGGACTCCTCAGCATAGAGATGGCAATTAAAGCCACTGGACCGGCTGAGAAGGGTGTAGATGAGAAGCAGCCTGGAGGCTGAGCTGTTGGGCATTCTGACACTCAGAACTGAGATTAGGACGAATCAACAAAGGAGACAGAAAGGAACAGCCACTAAGGTAAGAGGAGAAGTAAGAACAAGGAAGTGTTAGAAGGTAACCGAAGAGAGCATTTCAAGAAAGAAGTGTTAAACTGTGCCATATGGTGATGACAGATGAGAGATGAAGCCTAAGAACTGATCCCTGCATTAGCAACAGGAAGGTTGCTGGTCATCTTAACAAGAGCAGCTTTGGTAAAGTGGCAGGGTAAATGCCTGATCGTAATGGGTTTAAGAACATGGAAAGGGAAGAATCTGAGATAGCAAGGGTGACAGATTTGAGGAGCTCTGCTGTAAAGCGGAACTGAGAAATGCAATGGTAGGCTAGAGAGGAACATAGGACCAAGGAAGGGTACTAGAGACACTACACCACTTTTGTATGAGGTCAGACAATTAAGCTCACCAACTCATCCCAGAAAAAGTGCTACATACCCTCAGTGCTGAATATCATTGACTATCAATCACTACAGTCACCTTTGAGGTGCTCCCCTTGGCCATCTGGTGACTGTTGTGATATATGGCAGAGAGGTATGTAGCATTTTTTCTAGGATGAGTTCATGAATTTAACTGTCAGACCTCATATGATGACAGCTATGATGGACATTCTAGAAAAAGGTCCAAAATTGCTTTGAAAAGTGGACTAGATACTGGCATCAGTGTCTAGCTTCCCAAAGGGAGTACTTTGAAGGTGACCGTAGTGATATTCAGCAATGAGGTACACAGTACTTTTTCTGGGATTAGTTCATGAACTTAATCGTCCCACCTCATATGCTGATGGCCACAATCTTGGGAGAGAGGGAAACATGCTGACACAGAAGACAGAGAGGAGATAGCAGGGGCTGGTCAGCTGAGCAGGTGAGAAAGGGAGCTGATGTACACATGAACAGAGGGCTGGAAGAAGGCAAGAATCAGGTGCATCCTCTGTCACAGGAGAGGGCACAGCACATGGTACAGACATAAAGGGGAGTTGGCAGATGGAGGGAACATGGGACATTCTGATTGCTTCTAACTGCTATTTAAGTTTTCTATCATCCCTTTTAAAAGCTAAACTTAAAACTAAAGAACTTTATACAACCTAACTCTGGATTCACTGAGTAAACAAATGCCTGTTTTAAAGTTTTTCTTCTTTCCTCTTCTTTTTTTTTTTTTTTGAGATAGTCTCACTCTGTCACCCTGAGTAGAATGCCGTGGCATCATAGCTCACAGTAACCTCAAACTCTTGGGCTCAAGCAATCCACTTATCTCAGCCTCCCAAGTAGCTGGGACTACAGGTGCCTGCCACCATGCCTGGATAATTTTTCTACTTTCAGTAGAAATGCGGTCTCGCTTTGGTCAGGCTGGTCTCGAACTCCTGAGCTCAGCCGATCCACCAGCCTCAGCCTCCCAGAGTGCTAGGATTACAGGCATGAGCCACCACACTCAGCCAATGTTTATTTCTTTAATAAATATGGAAGGAAAAAAATCATCCCTCTATTAAACTCTAAAAAGGTCACATAGTTTCATGTGCAAACTGGCCCACTAATACGTGTAATGACACCTCCTCAAATTGAGACAGTCTCTGAAATGAAGAATCACAAACCCAAACTCACAAGGAATGCTTCATTGAACTCAAAAGAGCAAGGAAATTGCCTCTGAAGCTGATGAACACAGTCAAGCCACTGCAGAAACACTGGGCAACGCTCATTCAGGTCATCCGAGTTCTCCCCATGACCACACCGGTCAGCAAATTTATGGCCAAAATCCAGCCACTCCATCTCCACGAGGACCTGGAAACCCTGCAGGGAAGCACCCAGGAAAGACTATTTGTGCTGTACTGTCCAGATTGTGACAGTCCTGAGCCTGATGTCACAGACAGCAATCCCCTTTAACAGTCTTCCTTCTAGTAAGCTCATCTAGCCCAGGCCCTCAGCCAAAGGCTCTTTCCTGGATGGGACATGTGCTTAGGGAAAGTTCTCAATTTCTTCATCTCTATTCCATAGTCATTGAAAGGGTACTAACCATGCATTTATCTAAACCTTTCTTGAGTCTGTTTATATCTTTAGCCTCCTGCATTCACTATATAAAAGCTACACTTATTTTTCTAAATTTCTCTTTTATTTTAAAATTTCTGCCTTCAAAGTCTTCCTTATCTCAGATTTTTACTAATATTCACACATATTTTAGGGCACTTTACAGGTTCTCTTGTATCTTTAGGTAGGTCTCCTCTCCACAGATGCTCTGTGGTAATATCAAGATCTCTATCATAATAAGCATGCCAAGATTCTTTTATAGAAGCCCCATTTTTCTGGAGTAGCTATAACTTTCCCAAGTAGGCTGCAAAAGAAAGTATGTCTACATTCTTAAGTACCTGTTACCCACAATATACACCATTTTACAAGGAACAAGAACTTGTGGCACCACCACAATTTAGCTCAATGTAAAGAAACAATAATTAAAAATGCAGAAATTTCATTTTCTTTAGACCTGATCATAAACCCCCAGAGACCTTTCTCCCACTCATCCTGAAGTACCAACCCTTGTTCTTTGGATGTGCTTACCTCTATGGTTCGGTAATAAGGGTCCAGCAAAAGCTTAGCCAATGCCACAATTTGAGGGGTGCGGTCCCAGCCATCTGAACAGTGCACTAGCACCGGTCGCTGATCACGATCCACAGCATGCACCACTAGAAGTGCTGATTTCAGAAGCACAGACAGGTGATGGAGCCATTTCGTGCTCTCAAGAGCTGAGAGCCAACTACAAAAATAGGAGGAGAAAAGGAAATACTGATGTTTATAACTTATTCCATTATGCCCGATGCCTGTCAAATTAACAAGCAATTCCTAAAGATTTCTCTCTCCAAATATAACTTTGTCAAAACAAACAGAAAAATCTTTGTGTTTTCAAAGCATATCCATGGATGAGACCCAAGCCCTACTATACAACAGAGGAGGGCCTCAGAAATAGACTCTATAGGTTAGGCACAGCGGCACATGCTTGTCATCCCAGCACTTTGGAAGGCTGAGGCGGGAGGATCCCTTGAGGCCAGGAGCTTGAGAACAGCCTGGACAATAAGGTAAGACCTCATTTCTACAAAAAAAATTTGCTGGTGTGTGCCTATAGTCTTAATCTACTTAGGAGGCTGAAGCAAGAGGATCCCCTGAGCTCAGGATTTCACAGTGAGCTATGACTGCCACTATACCCTGGATTCCAGCCTGGGCAACAGCTCAAGACCTGTCTCTTAAAAAAAGATAAATTCTCCTTAACAGACACTACTAAATAAAAAAAAATAGACGCTGTGATTAAAAGGACCACCTTTTGTTCCAAAATCTGTATGGATGATCTCCTAAAGAAAATTAATATTTAATATTTTCAGTCCATGGTAAGTATAAGAAAAGTAGTTCTAGAATGTTCTAAAGGAAATGTAGCCATTTCTGAGATGTAAAACAGAAAATATTTGTACTGAATGATCAGCAACTCCACCCAACAAACTCAAAAACACAAACTTAAATATAAATATGTATATAATTAAGATAAAAGCTGTATGTCATATGCAAGAATGGTACAGACAATATCACTTATTTCCCAGACCCTAACACTCCCCACTGTTCAAGTCTTGACTAAAACTGGACAGGCCCAATCTAATGATTAAGACTTATGCAGATCAGTACCACCAATGCCCCAAGTACTGCCAGGCTTAACACAGACCAGATTCAGCAGGGATCTAGAGGAATCTTTTTATGAAAAGCCTTTCAGGAGTATCAGATAGCAAGAATTGCCCCTTATGAGCAATCACAAACTGATCACAATTGTTTGTTTTAAATCATGTTGACATTTTGTTTCCTGTGCTTTCCCCCACCCCTCCTAATCCCTAAGAAAGAGTTCTATTTTTCCCATGTGAGACCAAGTTTGTAGTTAAGACCACAATCTAGCCCTTCAAACACTGACTATAAGGAAGGAATAAATGCTTCTGCCAGGGGACTCTAGACTCTTTAAGAAAGCTATAAAGGCCTACTAAACATTAGGGATAGATTATGAATTTCTGGAATAATATAAGAAGGGGGGACTTGCCAGACAAACTGACAACAGAATGTGGTGCGTATGCACTGGTTTCATATAGATTAGGTCTACCAATAGACTGTGACTCCTCAAAGAGCTAACACTGTTATCTCAGTCACAACTGGACTCTAGCACAGTGCCTAGCATACAGTAAAGAGTCCTACTGTTTAATGAATTCTAAGTCTTTTGTGAGTTAAAATTCAACCTCAAGACTTTCTACCTTCTAATAGGTACCTGAAAAACATTTTTTTTCCCCTGATGGATCAATTATTTATTCGCAGTCCTCACATCCTGAAAGAAACTGAAAGATAAAGCTTAAGGGAACAAATACTAAATTACCTCCTAGTCCCTGGAGAAATAATAAACAAGAGAATCAGTGTGAGGTTCTCTTGAACCAGACTAAAACACTATTCAATACCAGGTGATGCTGTCCATGCCTAACAGAGAAACTGTACTCTAAACTCTGCCAGCTAGGAGACCCCAAACTCCCATGTCCTACTCTCCAACTGAAGTAGAAGCACATTATCCCTCCACAGCCCAAAACACGGGCCTGGGGCTTCACAGATGTCCTATCACTACCACAGCTGTTTTAATCTACAAGGAAGACATTAATACTGCATTATGATTTGCTGCCAAATACATAAAAGCATTACCTCCTTCTTTAATAAAATCCCCCAGATACTAATGCAGACCAGATTAGGGCTAATTATACCTTCGACTCTTGAGTTTTAAAAACAGCTTAAGAAAGAATTTTAATATATGGAAGGTATTAGAGATCATGTAATGTTGATCATATCCTCTTCATTTTATAGACAAGAAAACTGAGACCCACAGTAATTGAGCCACTTGGCCAACGTCACATAGTCAGTTTATGGCAGATCTCCTGGGTCCTCAGCCAGACTCCTTCCACACACCACCTTAGGGGAACGAGTGCTGCTAGCCGGGTCCTGGAACTGTGCAGCAGATAAAAGTGGCTGTCCCCAAAGGAAAGCAGCAAGCTCATTTCTTCAGTCAGGCTTTTCCCAAAGGACACTGCTTCATCCTCTGGGCTGATTGCAACTATGATAAATTTAATCATTTGCTACTGGAAGTCAGTTCAAGTGGTTCAAGCAGCATCTGATTTGATAAATAAAGACTGCAGCAAAACTTGATTTGATCATGAGATTTATAGCACAGGACCCAGGGAAACAACTATAGGCTCCAGAACAAACACTAGAAAAGAGAAATCCTGTCTTCCCTAGCATTGTATCTCTGGCTTCCCAAAAAAGCAAAACAGGGGGTTTTAAATATTTATTGGTCAGTATGTGTTTTCAAGAGTATTACTACTAATTTATCTTGTATTCAAATAGTACCCTTGGAGGAGGTATTATTTCACCTTCCTCACTGCAAATACCAGCCATTCATTTTTAATAAGCAATAAAAATCATGATGATGTTTGGAGTAAATAAGAGAGATCAATTTAGAAACTGGGGACAGATGTAACATGGACTGACCTAATGACTAGTTTAACCCTTTTCAAACATGATGAATATATTCTCAATCTTCACGGTAAAGCATTCAGTTCATACCAGGAAAGTATCACTACAGAATAAATTACTTTGGGCTGAAAGCAATGTGGAAGGGAAGGGAGAGGTCCCACAAAAAACAAGAAGGCAACACTTCTGTTTTAAGGGCTGAAATTTGTTCAAAGTTTTCAAAGGGTGAGATTTTTCTCCCAGCTCTTCCTCTGTGCTATCATCCTTCTGACTCAGGAAGGAGATACACAGACTGAAAGTGTAACTGAAGTTTACCAAGAAATAGAAGGAAAGGCACGTCCAAAAATCATTTTCTGAGGAGTAGTGAAAAATGAAAGCCAAGGTCAAGGTCTTACTTTCCTGGATCTGGCATCTGAGTACATAGCAACCGTAAAGACTGAAAACTTCTCCGAATAGAATGAATGTTTGCCATCCCCATAAATACAACTTCACAGTTCGGGTAATATTCTGGAAAGAACAATGAAGAGAACACAAATAAATATGTTGAATTTAAGGCCCACATGGCCAAATTAAAAGCACCAAACTGGCTATAAAACATACCCATTGCAGCTGCTAATGAAACTACAATGTTTTGACACTTGACTGTTACCCCAGTGCTTTATTATAAGAGGAAAATAGTGCTTTTGAATTTTAGCCATCTTTTTGAAAAGGGTGAAAAAGAAAGGTTAGATCTGTAAAGAAGATACTGACATAAAATAAAAACTCATTTTTAAAAAGAAAGACCTATAAACTTCTAACTTATCCATGTTTATTTCTTGGGCCTCATCTAACTTGTGGCTCTGGAATCTCTTTGAAAAAAACCCAGCAGAACAATTCCTTTATGTATTGGAATTTCGCCTTGGTATAGATGCTTTCAATTTCCAGCTTAGATCACATCTGAATAAGCAGCCTGGTGCCTTTGCCTATACTATCTGCACACAGCTAGCCCAGGGTAGGGGGAGAGGATTCCGTCCTTGAAGAAAGCTGTCACTCCAATAAGAGTGCTACAAGTTGGAACACAGGCACCTTACTGTTCTGTATTTATTGCTTCAATTTCCACCCCAGGTTTTTTGAGTCGAGGCTGTGTGAGGAGTTTGCTAGGATACGAAGGAAGAGCATACCCTTCGTCAAAGGCAACAAAAAGCTTTTAGAAGGCTGAGAAATTAAGCCCACTAAAGCAGCAGCTTCCGAACATGAACAAGCCTTATTGTGGAAGAGGATCTACTTTCCTTATCACCTAAGAGTTGGCACAGGAAAGGAAAGTTACGTGGCTTCACCGCACCTCCTCTTCCATTTCTCCCCAGAAACAAGCATACAGTATTAAAAATCCTGTTAAGACAAGATAAGGAATATGGCTTGCCACTCATTTCAAACAGAGAACTAAGTCTCAGCTGGGCACTGGCTAGGGCTAGACTCTCAAGGACAAAGCACGAGGGACAAAGCACCATCCCCCTCACCTGGGCACTCGCAGCCACCTCCTTTGGCTCGGTTCGCCACAGCTGCTGCATAGGAGCGCGCATCCAAGATCAAAAGCTTCTGCGGCTGAACAGATAAACTCTCTGCTCCTGAAGTATTTGACAAAGAAGAATCTGAAGACATAAAAAGAGGGGGAAACTAAATGAACCAGAAGTCTCCCCAAAACGTGCAAAACTAGAACCACAGGCACATTCTATGGTAAAGAAAAAAAAAACAAAACATAATGCAACCCCCAAACTGGAACCTTTGATATGAAGGAGTTCTCTCTTCAGTTTATTTTCTATCTTGCCTTCTTATAAAAGTTGGTGAGAATTTATTCTCAAAAAACCACCTCCCATGGGCGGCGCCTGTGGCTCAGTCGGTAAGGCGCCGGCCCCATATGCCAAGGGTGGCGGGTTCAAGCCCGGCCCCGGCCAAACTGCAACAAAGAATAGCTGGGCGTTGTGGCGGGCGCCTGTAGTCCCAGCTACTCGGGAGGCTGAGGCAAGAGAATCGCTTAAGCCCCAGGAGTTGGAGGTTGCTGTGAGCTGTGTGAGGCCACGGCACTCTACCGAGGGCCATAAAGTGGGACTCTGTCTCTACAAAAAAAAAAAAAAAAAAAAACCACCTCCCTGAGCACACATGGAGTTCACCCATTCCAATCTTCTATACTTCATTTCTATACCTATAGTCCTCTAATGAAGCCAAATACTGGCCCCCATGTTCTGGGGACACTGCAAGTTCCCTATCACATAGACATTCCAATTCTTGTCACAATGGCAAGACAACACTCCTAGTCTTTGCCAAGACCCATGATTCCTCAAACAATCGAATCAAATGAAGCATAAGACTCTCTCTTCTATAAAATTAACTTTGTGGCTCAGCGCTTGTAGCTCAGTGGCTAGGACACCGGCGATGTACGCTGGGGCTGGTGGGTTCAAACCTGGCCTGAGCCTGCCAAACAATGAGAACTACAACAACAACAAAAAAAAGCTGGGTGTTGTGGCAGGCACCTATAGTCCCAGCTACTTGGGAGGCTGAGGCAAGAGAATTGCTTAAACCCAAGAGTTTGATATCACAGCACTCTACCAAGGGTGACAAAGTGAGACTCTGTCTCCAACAAACAAACAAACAAACAGAACAAGAAAAACCCTAACTTTGTCTTCTAAGGAAAAGATCATTTTAAGAAAAAGTTCTTAAGTTGCTATAAAAACTGCCACCTTACCAAACTCCACATCAGAAAGGTCTCCCCCACTGGCAAAGTCTCGAGAACTGTTCCTAGTTGACAGCTTGCTGCCACTCGATCGAGAGTCAGAGGCACAAGCTTTTGCAACTGACTGCACCAGGTGCTCATCGTCTGCATTTCGCCAGCCCCACCAGCTAACCTCCGGCTGTCCACAGCGGGCAATGACAGCTCCATTGCTCTGATGCCTGTGTGGGGAACAAGAGAAAACAACTGTACCCATCCCAGGGCCCCCAACTCAGGCACCTTGTACTTACACAAAAAGTGAAAGTACTGAATTTTAAGTGTTTTAATAAACAGCCTAAGTTAGCTTCACGTCTTCTCAGAGGGCATTAGTCTTATACATCAACAAGAATAAAACCTATGCATGTATCTTCCTCAATCATCACATTATCATAGACAGTTTTATAAAATTACCAACAAAATGACTGTATTCTTTGAGAATATATTCACAATTTAAACATTTGAATCTTTTTTTACCTTATTTTCCAAAAATAAATGTGATCTACATATACACTAATTCTACTACCCAGTAGTGAAGTATCAATCCCTTCTTTTAATATTCAACCTGAATGTCCTGGCAAAAACAGATGCTAAAAGAGAGAAGAACGTGTCCCTCACTGACTTCTGAAGGTCCACTGCAGCAACTGTGAACCCTGGCTTGGGGATTCTTCTCAAAACAAGATCCTACCTTTACGATTAAAACATTTATGTGGCCCACATCGAACTGCTTTACAAAAATCTCTTGCAACTTCGTGTGTGACAAACTGCTTTTTGTTATAGGCAGAGAGGCTACCAAGCCAGCCACTCTTCCTTCGAAGGAAAGCAGCAGCACCAACCTCAGTATGGAATACTCTGGCAGATTCTTTTTCAAGAAGACAGACCAGAAATTGTACTCATAGTATACTTTAAGTTGCTATTAAAACCCAGGCTATTCCTAATTAGGCAATTTTAGCAATTAAAAAGTTAAAAAATTATTTGGCAATACAAAGGAATAAAGTTATGATAGATGCTACAATATCAATGACTCTTGAATGAGTTATGATAAGTGAAAGAAGCCAGACACAAAAGACCACATATTCTATGATCCTATTTGTAAGAAGTGTCCAGGAAAGGCAAATCTACTGAAACAGCAAGTAGATTACTGGTTACCCATGGCTAGGGTAGTTGGGTAGGGGATAAGGACTTGCTAATGGGTATAGAGTTTCTTCTTTAGTTGATGAAAACATTCTTAAATTGACTGTGGTGATAACCACACAATTTAGAATATAGTAAAGCATAAGGCACTATCTTGTACCCAGGGTGAACTGGGTTTTTTCCTTTAATAAAAGTAACTAGCTGGGCGGCACCTGTGGCTCAGTGAGTAGGGCACTGGCCCAATATACCAAGGGTGGCTGGTTCAAACCCAGCCCCAGCCAAACTGCAACAAAAAAAATAGCTGGGTGTTGTGATGGGTGCCTGTAGTCCCAGCTACTCAGGAGGCTAAGGCAAGAGAATTGCCTAAGCCCAGGAGTTGGAGGTTGCTGTGAGCTGTGACGCCACAGCCTCTATACAGGATGATAAAGTGAGACTCTGTCTCTTAAAAAAAAAAATTTTTTTTTTTTTTTTTTTTTTTTTTTGGTGATAATCAGATTGCACCGGAACCACCAGCTTTCTTGTTAAAATCCTCCCTTTATTCAGTGACAAGTAGCTAAAAGTACTTGTGTATTGCCAACATGCTCAACTGGCTCACATGTTGAATGGAGCCAAACCATAAATAAAATCTCACTGATTCTTAAAATATCCCCTAGCTGATATTCAGGCACTGAGCTGAATGATTCCAAACCTTCACACAAGAGGCCCTTCCCGAGCATCCTTTTCCTCTGCAATGATTCCCAGCAGTGCCCAAAAGGAACAGTAGATGGCACTCTTCAGCTTGGATCTTAGGTTTTTAAGGGCCACTGGCATAAATAGATTTCAAATGAGCTACTGCAACTAGCCCTTATATTTTCTGCAGTTCCCTAAGAAGATTTAGACAGCATGAAAAATAATTCAAACACTACAGTCAAAAATCACTGAAGAAAAGCATTTCTATCACTTTAACAAACAGAACCAGGAAAAGTATAACAATCAAGATGTCTAATAGGTAAGTCTTCTACTAAAACAATGAATGCTTCCATTTTATATAGAAACATAATTGTTTTAACTATCCCCAACTTAGACTTAGGCAAGCTCCCTAAATGACTAGGGGTTTCCAATAATTATCACATGCATGAAGGGGAGCTGTAAACTGCCCTACAGATGGGTGCTCTTTGCACCATCTTGCTGTATTAGAGCAATCTATGCTTTCAATAATAAATCCAATTAAGTGCTCTCTCATCACAGTAGGAGAAAACCCTAATCAAGTGTTGGTTCAGTGTGGTACTGTCAAGTAATTGCTGCTAGCAAACTCAAGAATTATTGTAGCCTACAGAAAACTAAATTCAGTAAATGTATGCCTGATTCAGAGGCATGCTGCCACCTAAGCTGGCAAAGCAGAGAGGGGTAGCATGTCCCAAACATTCAACATACCACTTTTACAAAACTCCCAAATAATACAGCAACCCAGGCTGGAGCTCAGAGATGCTCTGAGACAGACACCCGTCTGATTTTACATGGATTATACCAAGAACTTTCATTTGTAATCTTTTGAAAGAAGATTTCCCCCAAAAAAACTGCAAACAAACATTTTTATTTATATATCCTCTAGGGTCTCTAGAAAGGGGGGAAAAAATCCCCATGCCCTCTAGAATAAATTTCAGAAGGGGAGGTGGGAATCTTTCCCATTTTTATTACATGCTAAGAAGTTTTTTTTTCAACTAGCATTGCCAAAGGGGAGAATTCACCTAAAGACTCTCACCCTCCAAAAATGAGAGTACTTCTCCCTTTTGTTCAAAGTCAGCAAGCCCCACAAATGCTGGGCTGCTGATCTAACAAAACTGTTGGCCACAGCAGCAACTGGCTGCTCTCCCCATTCCACTTGGGCTGATCAATGACAAGACTCATAAATCCCTTTAGTTTTCACTACTTTCTAATTCCTGTATCATCTTTACCACTTGAATGGTAAGTAAATCCAGTGACCTCCTTTTCTAGGGGTTTCTGGAAACAACAGTGATGAAAACTGAGATTGAAAACTTAAATGGGTTCCACTGGGCTACAGCAAATACTTTTCCCTCTCTCTCCCTTCAGGGTGGGCACCAGAATTTGCCTTCAGTGGACTAAATGAACAAGCTGGTTACCTCCGTGGGAAATCCCCAAGGAGAAAAATCCCTTCCTCAAAATTTCAGCAGAATGCCTCCCGGGATGAAAGACTTATTTCTAAGCAAGCCTCACTCGAGGAGAATCTAGAAAGTCTGCAAAATGAATTTTGGTACATCAAAGGGGTAGGGCGCTGGCCCCATACACCGGAGGTGGCAGGTTCAAACCTGGCCCTGGCCAAAAATGCAACAAAAAAAAAAAAAGGAAAAAGAAAAAAAGTCTGCAAACTAAGAAAATAAAATGGAAACACTAAACATAATAAGATGATGACATCGGAAACATTTCCAAAAGGAGGAGTAATGACTTCTGAAAAATTTAACACAATTCTTTGAGAACTGAGATAGTCACTGAATTATAAAAAGCAACACTTGGGGATACAACCTACTCTCAATGTTGCTAAGAGAAGCCTTTCTTTGCTGAATGACAGCCTATCAGCTAAGAAAGAGTGTTCCCATTTTATTCATTAGGAACAGACTTAGGTCAGTTAGGGAATTTATCTAAGGTGTCACAGTAAACAGTGTCAGAATACATTTAAACTCATGTCTGTGTCTTCAAATTCTGCTCTCCATTCATCATGCCACTATCTCAATCTAGAACTTGCACTCTCGGCTTTCATGCCTCTGATCTCTAAAATTATTCATCTAGTCAAGCCCCAGTCTTCTTCTCAAAACCCAGTTCTTCCATGCATCAAAGTTTCAACCACAAAGATATTCCCAATTCTCACTTTCTAAGGACTCATCTCTCTGAATCCAAAAGCCCTGCTAACATCTGAAGCTAAATGCAGGATCACATTATCTTCTCACAAAATATAAGAAGGATCCTGAAATAGCAAGACCAGCTACTTTTTAACTAAAATGTTCTGTGTTAACTGAACCACCGCTAGTGTTCTGGATTCAGTGAGGAACTGTGTGTTATAGGAGGAGGTTTAGCAATAAGTACAGACCTGCCTAAAAGTTCTCTGACTCTTCCCCTCCCTTCCCAGGTTACAGCATCAGAGGCAACAGACCACACACAGTGGGAACAGCACCGGCCCAAGCTGGGGCTTGTCCAGCGTACTTACCTATAGACGACAGCCGGGATGCGCTTCCAAGACCTGAAGCTTGCTACACTTTCTAGTTCTTTGTCAGTGATCCAGGCAGGAACTATGAGCTCTTGGGGATAGCTACCACATAACCTAACAGGGAAGATGAGAAAGGAGGAGAGAAAAAGAGAGGGACAGAGGGGAGGAAGCTATAGGTGAGCCAGCACATGGATGTTGATTATGCTACCACAGAGTTAGTTAAAGGCAATGAGGAGTATTACTTGAATTTTGGTACATCAACAGAATTAGTTGCTTTAAGTATTTATGTATATATCAAATGATACCATCTTGAATCATTCCATTTGATGCTGCCTTTCAGGAATCTGGCAATCTTAACTATCAATGAAAAAAAAAAGTTGGCAGGCAATCTCTTCTCCATTGTAATTCTTTCATAACAAATACAGGGTGACCATAAAGTTCACGTGCAATTTACTATGTTAAAATATTTTAAATTGTACATGAACTTTATAGATACCCTGTACATAGATCATTTCTAACTCTACAAGTGCCCAGACCAATTATAGAACTGAGGGTCTGTGGGACCTGTACAAAACCCTCAATCTTCTAGGCTTTTGTGAAAGGGAAATATGTAGGAGGTCAAAAGCTCACAATTTTAAGTTTCTAAATACCTCATAGGATTAACTAATTTATTCTTTGATTTGTTTCTTTTTTTCTTTTTTTTTTTTTTGTAGTTTCTGGCCGGGGCTGGGTTTGAACCGCCACCTCCAGCATATGGGGCCGGCCCCCTACCCCTTTGAGCCACAGGCACCACCCTTATTCTTTGATTTGAACCAAACAGTGTGTCCCACTTATGGGTAACAAGGGCAGCCATGGGTACGTGGAACCAATATGAAAGGCCAGTCTATTTGCATACACAAACCATTGAGCCAGGTTAATAATGTCTACGATTAATTACTATTAATTATAACTGCTATAAAACATACTTCAGAACAAACTATACTGGGCGGGGAGGGCTCTTTTTTCATTAGAAAAGATAGATGGCAGCTGCATGCTAAGTCAAGCTGATGTCCTGGGAAGTAGTACTGCTGATAGGTTTACACTTACACGACAATGTTTTTTTTATGGGTAACCAAATCTTTTCAATAGTGAGGGTAATGAAGCCTTTAATCCAAATCCTAAAACATACGAACTCCCCCGCCCCATACACAAACTGCCCCTGCTCTAGCCTATCTTATAAATTAAAAGAAGAGGCAGAAAAACACAAATTGGCTTATGAGTTTTAGATTTTGATCATTTTTCGCTAAACCTCTGTCTTATTCTCAATGTCCAGAAATAAGTATGGGCACTTTAATAGCCCATGAACAAGGAGAATGGGACCAAGAATAGCTATACAAACTTCCTAACACCTACCCACATAACTTCTAAAAATAACCAGGAACACAGTGATAATGGTTAATACTCTAAATGTGAGTCTTGTTTCTTTTGTTTTATACTCTCTTCCTTTGTAGTATGAAGAACATTCAACATCCTGCAGGCTAGTAAACTCAAAGATAAAAAGTTAATTTTTCAAACTCACATTAATTAGAAAAAAATTAACAAACTTGGCTTAATTTATAGTTTTCTATCTCAGTTTCTGAACATTAAGTTCATTGGCCTACAGGTACTCCACACTATCATACTATTCTACTAAGCACCAGCCCTCTCTTGTGGATACATAGTGTCCTGTGTAGGAAAGGTGGGTAGGGCAGCCTCAGGCTCTCTGAGGCCCCTCCTTCCTCCTGGCTCTACCTTCCTTCTGCTTTGACTTATCACTGAGAATAGGCAAAGGTAAGATAGGTCTGCACCTGCTGACTCCTCACAGCACTCTGGGTTCTTAAATCCTTGGCCAAAGATCACATTAAGAGCTATGTTTAGTAATTAGCTGCAGCTTTTTAAATGAAAACAAAACACTCAATGGCCAACCACAAACAGACCAGGAAAAAACGTTATCATAATCTGAGGCACCTCACCACAGAATAATTCGTGCTACAGAGAAACTTAGGAGAAGGATATATTAATTTAAGTATCTTTGACAACTTTCTTTTATTTTATAAAAACTTGGTTCCCAGTCAGGCGCAGTGGCTCAAGTCTATAATCTTAGCACTCTGGGAGGCCGAGGCAGGTGAACTGCCTGAGCTCACAGGTTTGAGACCAGTATGAGCCACTACTTTTAGCAAGTCTCTAAAAACAGCCAGGCATTGTGGCAGGTACCTATAGTCCTAGCTACTTGGGAGGCTAAGGCAAGAGAATCACTTGAGCCCAAGAATTGGAGGTTGCTGTGAGCTATGACACGACAGCACTCTATTGAGGGCAACAAAGTCAGACTCTGGCTCAAAAAAAAAAAAAAAAAAAAACTTGGATCCCAGAAATCACAGTAGTTAACTGCTCTTCCCCACCAAAGCACTTATGTTTTAAGGAAATAGGTAATAATGGTTACATTAATATTTAATGGTTAAATGATCATAACTATGAAGCCAGACCAACATATTAAAGGACTGAGTAATATAGGTTGAGCATCTCTAATCTAAAACTTCGAAATCTTCCAAAATTTGAAACTCAGTGTGGGCATAATGCCACAAATGGAAAAACTTACACCTGACCACATGTGATGAGTCAGTCAAAAGGCTGTTTCATGTACAAATTTTAAAAATTATATAAAATTACCTTCACGCAAGGTATATATGAGACATAAATGAATTTTGTATTTAGACTTGGGTCTCGTCCCCAAGAAATCTCATTATGTATATGCAAATATTCCAAAATCCAAAAAAGTCTTATATCAGAGCTATGTTTTGTTTTATACTCTTTTTTTCTTTTGTAGTATGAAGGACATTCAACATCCTGCAGGCTAGTAAACTCAAAGATACAAAATATTTCAGATAAGGGATACTCAACCTGTACTTATGTTTATTTCCTAGAATCTGGAATAAAATTATAGTCATAACAACTAACACCTAAGTGTTCCGTCACTGCTTATGAGATGACTAAACTTTAATGTGATGCTAAGTGTTGATGAGAATAATTGAAACTGGACGCCTAATGTTTATGTTAGGTTCATTTCTACCTCATGTCTCCTAAACGGCCTACAAGTAAACACAGTATTATCTAGGCATGTATATGCCAGGAATAACAGAGAATTGGAGTGGGTAGAAAGGAAGGTTCCAGGATCCTGTTAAGTAAGGATCTCTTTCTACTCCAATGATAGCATTGAGAACAGAAGGTTCAAGAAGTACTCTGAAGATCATGCAGTTACATTTAATAAATATAACTCTTTTTCACAGGAAAAAGCCCAAGTTCAAATGTTCTGCCACACAAGAACTGGGGTTTCTGCAAAGGCAATGGCTATGAAACACAGTCCACAGGGACCTATATTACTTACTTGTATTTCTCATTGATGTTGGAAATCCTCCAGGCATTGTTCATATCAAAACCCATCCTCTCCACCTCGTTTTTAAACCTTGACGTTACATGCTCCCCTAGGGGCCAAAGACAGACACCAAAAAGGAGGAAATGAATACTATTTTGCAAAACAGATGGAATTTAAAAAATGCAATCAGTATAACCTGGTTTATTATACCCTCAATGAATCCCCAACCATTAAAAAAAAATAGATGGAATAAAACCACAGTTACCCAGCTAGTTATATATATATATATTTTAAGGCAGGAATTGTTAAATAATAAAATAACATAAAGCTTTAGTTTTATAAGATTTCTGTGAGGCTAAGACCATAAAAAGCAAAGAAACTAATTTTCATTAAGAATTATACTATCTTTTCTAATCACTATCATCAATTCTGAGAGAAGCATCAATGAACTTAACGTGATAAAAGACAAAACCAAAACTGAGAAAAATTATGGTAGCTCTGTCTGACCCTAAACCCCAAGCTCTTGTCACTATAGAGGCTACTTTCCTACTTCCACACTCAGACTCACAGTATACATACTAAGAAATAAAATTGATGAAGAGAGCACCAGAGTGCAGATTTACAATTCCTCATCCAAAACTCTTATGGTCCAGCTTTCAGGAACTTGAGTATTTCCCAAATTTTAGAAAGGTAAGATGGTACATATGCTACATTAATATTAGGTTCATACTCTTAGAAGGCTCTACTTACTCAAGCATTATTATTTCTTCAATGAAATGTATGGATAATTCACACCAACTTGGGTAAGTAAAGCAGCAAATAGCCACATGTCAGCTCAGATCTGGGTAAGCCACCATATAGAGTAAGACAAATCTTTTGGTTTCAGAGCATTTCAGTTTATAGAATTGCAGGTAAAATGTCATGGAATCATAATTGCTAGTACCCAGAATCTCAGGAAACAGTACACTACTAAGTAGCAAAAGAATGTGGCTTTTCTTAAGAGACAGGAGGTAGAAATGAACCTAACATAAATGTCAGTAGTTCTGAAATAACTTTCTTCCTTTAAAATACATATAGTTCTAAGGCATTCATTTTATTTTATAAAACATTAAGCAATACCCCTAATATACAGTGTTACAGATTATAAACTAAGTGCTAGTGGGCTGGGAGAAACTGCCACAACAAAGAAAAGCACAAAATAAGACTGCTTTGGTGATCAAGGTAAAAAGCTTTGCTCTCCCTAGGCTAGGAGTTTACACAATAGGAACAGCAATTACTTGAATGAAAGACAATTCTATAAAACTACTTCCCATTTAAAGTACCTTTCTTAAGCTTAAGCTAGGTATTATACGTTTCCTGAAGAAGAGTTATAAAAAGATAAAGTTCACAGATGCAGGAAGAAATAATAGCGGAATCCATCCCATTTCAGAAAAGTTTTAGAAACAATGTAATAGGCTTCCCAATAGGAAAAAAGCTATCTGGATTAGGATGCCATCCTTACAAATTGCAAGGAATATTGACCATCAAGAATACCAGACAAGGAGGCCAGGCGCAGTGGTTCACACCTATAATCCTAGCACTTTGGGATCACTTGAGGCAGAGAGTTCAAGACCAGCCAGAGTGAGATCCCATCTGTACAAAAGATAGAAAAATTAGCTAAGCATGATGGCACATGCCTATAGTCCCAGCTACTCAGGATGCTAGGATAGGAGGTGAGCTTGAGCCCAGGAAATTTGAGATTGTAGTACCTCAAATGATGGTGACACCACTGCACTCTACCCTGGGTGATATGTAAAGACCCTGTCCCCAGAAGAAAAAAAGAAAAAGAATACTAGACAAGGAATCTTTGATTCATAATGCCCATCTGCAAGCTGTAAAATTGTGACAACTTACAAGTTCATTAATTAAAAAGAAGGCTTTTTCTTCCACCTGGGGATATAGTGCCACGTCTTTGTAAAAGGTGAAAGTCCTTTTATTAATGATCTTGGCTTGGTGCCTGTAGCTCAAGCAGCGAAGGCACCGGCCACCTACATCAGAGCTGGCGGGTTCGAATCCAGCCTTGGGCCTGCCAAACAGCAATGACAACTACAAGCTAAAAAATGGCTGGGCATTGTGGTGGGCACCTGTAGTCCCAGCTACTTGGGAGGTGGAGGCAAAAGAATTGCTTAAGCCCAGGAGTTGGAGGTTGCTGTAAGCTGTGATGTGACAGCATTCTACCCAGGGTGACAGCTTGAGGCTCTGTCTCAAAAAAAAAAAAAAAAAAAAAGATCTTATGTTACTACCTCTATCACAGGGTAAAACACATAGATACCCTAAAAGAATGTTGTGATCTAAAAATAACAACAGCAAAATAATAGCAATGACAACTACCATTACTAGCAAATTTACTTTGTAGAACCATAACCTAAAGAGGGGCTTAGAACCATGATCCAGAGCATGAAATTCTGAGCAACAGACAGAAATAGAAACTGAGTAGCAAGTATAAAAAAATCTGGTATTTCAGGATTGGTGCCCGTAGCACAGTGGTTACGGCACTAGCCACCTACACTGAGGCCAGCAAGGCCAGCAAGTTCAAACCCAGCCCGGAGAAAGCTAAACAGTGACAACTGCAACAAAAAATAGCTGGGCACTGTGGCAAGCACCTGTGCTTTTTCCAGCAAGAGAATCACTTAAGCCCAAGCTGAGGCAAGAGAATCACTTAAGCCCAAGAGTTTGATGCTGCTGTGAGCTGTGACGCCATGGCACTCTACCGAGGGCAACATAGTGAGACTCTGTCTAAAGAAAAAGAAAAGAAAAAAAAAATCTGTTATTTCAAGTTCTTTGAGAACAAGGAGTTTGTTTTGTTGTTTTGGAGTCAGTCTCACTTTGTCGCCCTCAATAGACTGCTGTGGCATCATGGCTCATAGCAACCTCAAACTCTTGAGCTCAAGTGATCCTCCTACCTCAGCCTCCCAAGAAGCTGGGACTACAGGTGCCCACCACAACACCCAGCTATTTTTAGAGACAAAGTCTTGCTCTTGATAAGGCTGGTCTTGAACTAGTAAGCTCAGGAGATCCACCTGCCTTGGTCTCCTAGAGTGCTGAGATTACGGTTGTGAGCCTTAAGAACGAGGAGTTTTAATTATCTTTGTATCCTTTAAAGCAGTGACTTCATAAACTTTGAAAATGACAACCACAATCCCAAATAAAACTGTTTTACATCACAATATGTTTATTTTTAAAAAGGGTTTCACCAAACAATATCTACTCTTACTATGTATGTGACATATTTTGATAATTTTCTATTCTGTTTCATGTCTTTAAAATTTGATTTCATAACCCACTGCAGAGGTTCTCAAACTTTTTAAACAGGGGGCCAGTTCACTGTCCCTCAGACCATTGGAGGGCCGGACTATAGTTTAAAAAAAAACCTATGAACAAATTCCTATGCCCACTGCACATATCTTATTTTGAAGTAAAAAAACAAAACGGGAACAAATACAATCACACCGCCTTATGTGGTCCGCGGGCCATAGTTTGAGGACCCCTGCCTACTGGATCACAACTTGTTTGAAAGCCACCACTTGAAAAAAGTCTAGGAGATCTTATATACATGAGTAATTTGATAAGCTTTTAAAAACTGTGTTAGACAAGAATGGAAAAGCAAGTATCCAATGTACTCAATACTAATATGAAACCAGTAGACTAACAAATACACACCCACACAAGAGAAAAACACAATTAAACTCAAGTGGGAGAAGGGGGAGATTGGTATACTCTTACCTAACAGGCACAATGTAAGGGTATATGGCACAGCTTCTGGGAAAGGGGTACAACTATAACTTGGACTTTACCTAACAAACGCAAACAATGTAACCTAATCATTTGTACCCTCACATTAATCTGAAATTTGAAAATAACTGTTAGATGTTCACTTATGTTTAGCCAGAAAAGTGAATACAAATATATCAATTTCTGGATTCTCCTTATTTCCATCTCAGAATCCCATGTCTCAAATGATTCAACATTAGATAAACTGTAATATTCCAATTTATTTAAATATTGGTACATAAGGTTTTTGTTTGGCATTATATTTCCATTTCTTGTCTGCCTCCCCATCCCCAAATGGGGATTTGTCATTTTTCAAGTCATAGTATTTCTTAACATTACAAATATACTCCAGCAATTCCTGTATTAGTGGAAATGGTAACTTTTTAAAGCAATGAACCCCTATCATACCCAGTGTCAACTGGTAGTCTAAAAAATTTTCCTCCAAAAAAGTCTAACTCCCTAGTTGAATCTGAGTATTCAAGTCCACAATTACACACAGCTTAAAAGCCTGGGATGGAAGGCGCAGGCCCTTACCCAGCATGTGAGGAAGAAGACCAGTACCAAAGTCAGAAAGGTGAGAAATGACCCTCCCACATTTTCAAATATGGAAAAAGGAATTATTCTTTTCTATATAAAAAGGTTTCAAAAGTACTCTAAATGCACACTTCCTAGGCTTTATTAAAACCCACAAGACAGGAAAGTAGGCAGCCGCACAGCAGTGAAAGACCCAGAGTCATATGCTATTTGTGGGTAAACAAGATGTGTTTGATGGGTGTTTCTCACAAGAGAGGTCACAGAGGTAGGCTTGATAATGCCAACTAGAGCTGAATCGACCAGTCACCTATCAGGACTTCAGTACACAGCCATCACCAAGAAGGCAGCAGCAATGAGGAGCAGGAAGTTGAAGACATAGAAAAAAATCTTTTAGCTTTAAGTCTACTCCTTTTCTAGAGCACAAGGTGCTAAGAGCAGGGTCAAGGGTTTTGCATAGGCTTTTGCAGGTTTCACAGGTGAACTCCAACAGCAATATTGGGACTTCTTCCAAAGGTGACTGAGACCTAGAGCTGTAGCCAGTATGGCCAGCTTAACTATGACAGGTTGAACAGCTACAAACTAAGATTTATGTGAATGCCAAGGCAATGATGTAGTTGCCCCATTTCTCTCCTCTCTGATACGTTCTACTTAAAATTCTTCTCTATCTAGCCTATTAACTGCAGAAAGACTAAATTTCTATCCCTCACAAATCTATGCTTGTGATCTCATGTACTGGGGAAGATTATAAAAAAGCATGACTGAAATATCAAGTGTTGTCTCACCCTAAAGATGACTTATAAGAATGTGGTTGTCTGGCATACTCATATTTGGTGAGTAATGCCACAGCCAAAACCAATATCCAACAATTCGGGGTAGAGACAAAATAACCAGGTTAACTAACTTTTAAAATGCCACCAAGGTGGGGGGTGCGTGTTTTTGTTTTATTTTTTAATTAAAAGCAAGCTTTTCTTCTGTACTCCACAAAGAAAATATAGAAAAGGAAAAAACTGTATCTAACATATGCTCAACCAAGTCACTGAAATACAGTAAGATTCCATTAGTGGTGGCAAATTAACTTCAGTGTGGCTATGTACACTGGGGAGAAATAAAATGCAATCCTTACTCAAAGTATTTTCTAAAAAATCAGTTATGATAGCATTACCTTGAGTTGCATAATTTCCAAACTGTTTTCACAAGCATGGCACAGAAGCAGTACTCAAATATTTATTGAATTGAACTGTGCATTAACAGAGATGATCTTCAAGTACCCAGATCAGTTTGGGTGAGAAGATGATGAATGTTCCAGTTTGAAGTACAAAGGAAACTAAAGTACAGAAAGGAAAAATGGCTTGCCCAGTGTTTTTTTTTTTCCCCACTTAAAATAATTGAGTACACGTGTCAATTCAGGTTTTCTAATTCCTAAATCAGTACTTTACACTTTCCCCCAATACACCTCATGCATTATAAAAAAAGACAGGACACTGTGAATATCTCTGTGTTCTGGTAGCCTAAGAATACCAGATATAATCAGGAAAGGAAGGGCCTGAGGACTAAAGTCATTCTACCTCAGGATGAAGTCACCCATCATTAATCACAAGAGTTGGTTCTCAATTGGTACCTCTTAGGAATAGCCTAAGAGTTGGCTGAAATCCAAAAGAAACAACTAAAATTATCAAGGAAATAGAAAAGTCCTCTTAAAAAGATGAGAATGTTTCAGTCTGTAGTTGTAAGAGGATAGGATAGGAAAAAGCAAGCGGCTCGGAGCCTATTGCTCTAGCGGCGAAGGCACAAGCCACATACACCAGAGCTGGCAGGTTCAAATCCAGCCAGGGCCAGCCAAACAACAATGACAACTACAACCAAAAAATAGCTGGGCGTTGTGGCAGGCATTTGTAGTACCAGCTACTTGGGAGGCGGAGGCAGGAGAATTGCTTAAGCCCAGGAGTTGGAGGTTGCTGTGAGCTGTGATGCCACAGCACTCTACCCAGGATGACAGCTTAAGGCACTGTCTCAAAAAAAAAAAAAGAAAGAAAGAAAGAAAAGAAAAAAAACGAAAAAGCAAGCCTTGTTGACTAAATGCTGGCAACCCAAAATTAGGAAATGCCTCCTGTAATTAGGGGTCTCAAAGTTCTTATATAACATAATGCAGCAGGATGCACTCAAGAACCTGAACCAAAAGCTTCAATCACCAAAGGACCAGGGAACAAAGTATAGCTAGATTAGCCTCAAATGTTTAAAATGAATCCAGAGCAGACTTATAAGTTTGAAGATTCGGGATTAAAATGTCCAGTATAAAGGAAAAAGTCCCAAGAGTAAACTTTACTTGAGGGAGGCTCATGACTTTTCACTGCTTAGAAATTCAAGACTTTGGGTTGAGAGGGTGGAGCAAGATGGCAGCCAAGTAACAGCTTCCTTGCATCTGGGCACCGTGAGTCTGGGGATATAGGACTCCAGGCATCTCTGGCTGGTGGGATCTGCCTATCATCACCCCTGAGAGGATACAGGGAGTCAGCGAGAGACTTCTGGACCCCAAGAGGAGGACTAAAACAGTGGAAAACCGGCAAGTGGTCGCGTGTGTTCAATCCGCCTAAACCTGCCCGCAACTGTAAGTTCAGTAGCAGCGAGACTGCAAACCAGAAAGGCCTTACCTGTGAACTGTTTTGGTGTCTTTGGACTTGGCACTCAGCTGAACTGCCTTGGGGAGACCCTGAGCGGGAGTGCGGAGAACTCTGGCCTTTGTCTAGGGCCCCAGTCTGAGCCGCTGAGCCAGACGGAGCTAATAGAGTTTGGCTCTGGGTCACAGGCAGACATTGTGAGCGATCTGCCCTGGCAAGCTCCGCCCTCAGGGTCGCAGAGCTGGAATTGGGTGGGAGCTGGTAACCCAGCGACCAAGTAGCCTAAGGGCGGGGTCTGAGCCGCCTTGCAGCCCTAACCCTCGGGGGCAGAGGGAGACCAGTTTTGACACACAGGGTAAGTGGATAGCCACTTCAGCAGTGATTCCAGCAACAAGCACTTCCCTGAGAAAGCTTCTGCTCAGTAAGTGAACAAGTTCAAAGTGCCTTTTAAGTGGGCTGAAGAGAGATTTAGGGTGTCTACCTGCTGGGGTTCGAGAAACTAGCAGCCTCCAGTCGTATCAGAACTGTGATTAACATCTCATACCCCAGAAGACCACGTGTTGCCCAGACAATATTCAATTCCATATACATACTGCTTTGTTTTTGGTTGCGTGTGTGTTTTTTTTTTTTTTTTTTTGTTTGTTTGTTTGGTTTTTTTTCTGGTTTGGTTTTTTTTTTTGTTTATTTTGACGTTCTAGATTGTTGTTTTGTTTTTTAAGTTCAACCTTTTCCATACAGATCCTTTTTCTTTCTCAATTTTTCTAGTTTAATTATAATTTCCCATTGCTGCCTATTTCAATAATCAGAACTTCATTTTTGTTAGTGTTTCTACCACTATTATTTGGTTTTTCCAGCCAATTTTATCCCGTAAAGTTTTCTGTTTGCTTGTTTTGGTTTGATTTATAGCATTTTTGTCTTTCCTCTCTACTTGGTGGAGGTGGGGTACTGTGTCTGATCAGGTTAGCAAAGAGCTGCTGACCTCAAGTGAACCACCCCACTTGGCACCCCCAGAAGGTGTTTTTTTTTTTTAAGGTTGTATCAAAGTACCCTACTGTACACCTATATTGCTCTGTCTCCCTCTTTCTGTGCCTCTCTTCTTTTTGTCAATATTCCTTTCACCCAACCACTCTCCTTTCTCTATTTTTCTTTTTTTTCATTTTTTTTTTTTTTTTTTTCTTATCACTCGGTCCTCATTTCTTTCATCGCTTTTTTGCTCTTAAACCTTCTCACCCTTCTGGTCCTGTAACCCTTAGTCCACAGGCACAAGAACTTAAAGAGCAAGAGGAATTGAAAGGAAAATTAGGGCAAGTAAACAGATAAAAGAAATCACCCATGAGGAAGAATCAGCAGAAAACTCCAGGCAACATGAAGAACCAGTCCAGAACTACCCCGCCAAGGGACCATGAGGTAGCTACTGCAGAGGATTCCACCTATACAGAAATGTTAGGAATGACAGAAAGGGAATTTAGAATACACATGTTGAAAACAATGAAGGAAATGATGGAAACAATGAAGGAAACTGTTAATAAAGTGGAAAATAACCAAAAGGAAATTCAAAAACAGAATCAAATAAGAGATGAACGATATGAAGAATATAAAAAGGATATAGCAGAGCTGAAGGAAATGAAACAGTCAATCAGGGAACTTAAAGATGCAATGGAAAGTATCAGCAACAGGTTAGACCATGCAGAAGAAAGAATTTCAGAGGTAGAAGACAAAGTTGTTGAGATAACTCAGATAGTAAAAGAGGCAGAAAAGAAGAGAGAGAAAGCAGAACGTTCACTGTCAGAATTATGGGACTTTATGAAGCGTTCCAACATACGAGTTATAGGAATTCCAGAAGGGGAAGAAGAATGCCCCAGAGGAATGGAAGCCATACTAGAGAATATTATAAAAGAAAATTTCCCAAATATCACCAAAGATTCTGACACACTGCTTTCAGAGGGATATCGGACCCCAGGTCGCCTCAACTCTAACCGAGCTTCTCCAAGACACATTGTGATGAACCTCTCCAAAGTCAAGACAAAAGAAAAGATTCTGCAAGCTGCCAGGAGTAAGCGCCAGTTGACCTACAGGGGCAAATCCATCAGATTGACCTCAGACTTCTCTAATGAAACTTTCCAAGCAAGAAGACAATGGTCATCTACCTTTAATCTACTTAAACAGAACAATTTTCAGCCCAGAATTCTGTACCCTGCTAAGCTAAGCTTCAAAATTGACGGAGAAATCAAATCATTTACGGATATACAAACATTGAGGAAATTCGCCACAACAAGACCAGCTCTACAGGAAATACTTCAACCTGTTCTGCACACTGACCACCACAATGGATCAGCAGCAAAGTAAGAACTCAGAAATTAAAGGACAGAACCTAACCTCCACACTGATGCAAAAGATAAAACTAAGCAATGGACTCTCACAAAATAAGATGAATAGAATACTACCACACTTGTCAATTATCTCAATAAATGTTAATGGCTTGAATTCCCCACTGAAGAGACATAGATTGGTTGACTGGATTAAAAAACACAAGCCATCCATTTGCTGTCTGCAAGAAACACACCTGGCTTCAAAAGACAAATTAAAGCTCCGAGTCAAGGGTTGGAAGACAATTTTTCAGGCAAATGGAATTCAGAAGAAAAGAGGAGTTGCAATCTTATTTTCAGACACATGTGGATTTAAAGCAACTAAAGTCAAAAAAGACAAAGATGGTCACTTTATATTGGTCAAGGGAAAAATACAACAAGAAGACATTTCAATTCTAAATATTTATGCACCCAATTTAAATGCTCCCAGATTCTTGAAGCAGACCTTACTCAGTCTGAACAATATGATATCTGATAATACCATCATAACAGGGGACTTTAACACTCCTCTTACAGAGCTGGACAGATCCTCTAAACAGAAATTAAACAAGGATATAAGAGACTTAAATGAGACTCTAGAACAACTGTGCTTGATAGACGCATATAGAACACTCCACCCCAAAGATAAAGAATATACATTCTTCTCATCACCCCATGGAACATTCTCCAAAATTGATCATATCCTGGGACACAAAACAAATATCAACAGAATCAAAAGAATTGAAATTTTACCTTGTATCTTCTCAGACCATAAGGCACTAAAGGTGGAACTCAACTCTAACAAAAATGCTCGACCCCACCCAAAGGCATGGAAATTAAACAATCTTCTGTTGAATAACAGATGGGTGAAGGAAGAAATAAAACAGGAAATCATTAACTTCCTTGAGCATAACAACAATGAAGACACAAGCTACCAAAACCTGTGGGATACTGCAAAAGCAGTTTTGAGAGGAAAATTCATCGCTTTAGATGCCTACATTCGAAAAACTGAAAGAGAGCACATCAACAATCTCACAAGAGATCTTATGGAATTGGAAAAAGAAGAACAATCTAAGCCTAAACTCAGTAGAAGAAAAGAAATATCCAAAATCAAATCAGAGATCAATGAAATTGAAAACAAAAGAATCATTCAGAAAATTAATGAAACAAGGAGTTGGTTTTTTGAAAAAATAAATAAAATAGATAAACCATTGGCCAGACTAACAAGGAATAGAAAAGTAAAATCTCTAGTAACCTCAATCAGAAATGATAAAGGGGAAATAACAACTGATCCCACAGAGATACAAGAGATCATCTCTGAATACTACCAGAAACTCTATGCCCAGAAATTTGACAATGTGAAAGAAATGGATCAATATTTGGAATCACACCCTCTCCCTAGACTCAGCCAGGAAGAAATAGAGCTCCTGAACAGACCAATTTCAAGCACTGAGATCAAAGAAACAATAAAAAAGCTTCCAACCAAAAAATGCCCTGGTCCAGATGGCTTCACTCCAGAATTCTATCAAACCTTCAAGGAAGAGCTTATTCCTGTACTGCAGAAATTATTCCAAAAAATTGAGGAAGAAGGAATCTTCCCCAACACATTCTATGAAGCAAACATCACCCTGATACCAAAACCAGGAAAAGACCCAAACAAAAAGGAGAATTTCAGACCAATCTCACTCATGAACATAGACGCAAAAATTCTCAACAAAATCCTAGCCAATAGATTACAGCTTATCATCAAAAAAGTCATTCATCATGATCAAGTAGGCTTCATCCCAGGGATGCAAGGCTGGTTTAACATACGCAAGTCTATAAACGTTATCCACCATATTAACAGAGGCAAAAATAAAGATCACATGATCCTCTCAATAGATGCAGAAAAAGCATTTGATAAAATCCAGCATCCTTTTCTAATTAGAACACTGAAGAGTATAGGCATAGGTGGCACATTTCTAAAACTGATTGAAGCTATCTATGACAAACCCACAGCCAATATTTTACTGAATGGAGTAAAACTGAAAGCTTTTCCTCTTAGAACTAGAACCAGACAAGGTTGTCCTCTGTCACCTTTACTATTCAACGTAGTGCTGGAAGTTCTAGCCAATACAATTAGGCAAGACAAGGAAATAAAGGGAATCCAAATGGGAGCAGAGGAGGTCAAACTCTCCCTCTTTGCTGACGACATGATCTTATACTTAGAGAACCCCAAAGACTCAACCACAAGACTCCTAGAAGTCATCAAAAAATACAGTAATGTTTCAGGATATAAAATCAATGTCCACAAGTCAGTAGCCTTTGTGTACACCAATAACAGTCAAGATGAGAAGCTAATTAAGGACACAACTCCCTTCACCATAGTTTCAAAGAAAATCAAATACCTAGGAATATACCTAACGAAGGAGGTGAAGGACCTGTATAAAGAAAACTATGAACTCCTCAGAAAGGAAATAGCAGAGGATATTAACAAATGGAAGAACTTACCATGCTCATGGATGGGAAGAATCAACATTGTTAAAATGTCCATACTTCCCAAAGCAATCTACCTATTCAATGCCATTCCTATCAAAATACCAACATCATACTTTCAAGATTTGGAAAAAATGATTCTGCGTTTTGTATGGAACTGGAAAAAACCCCGTATAGCTAAGGCAGTTCTCTGTAATAAAAATAAAGCTGGGGGCATCAGCATACCAGATTTTAGTCTGTACTACAAAGCCATAGTGCTCAAGACAGCATGGTACTGGCACAAAAACAGAGACATAGACACTTGGAATCGAATGGAAAACCAAGAAATGAAACTAACATTTTACAACCACCTAATCTTTGATAAACCAAACAAGAACATACCTTGGGGGAAAGACTCCCTATTCAATAAATGGTGTTGGGAGAACTGGATGTCTACATGTAAAAGACTGAAACTGGACCCACACCTTTCCCCACTCACAAAAATTGATTCAAGATGGATAAAGGACTTAAACTTAAGGCATGAAACAATAAAAACCCTCCAAGAAAGCATAGGAAAAACACTGGAAGATATTGGCCTGGGGAAAGACTTCATGAAGAAGACTGCCATGGCAATTGCAACAACAACAAAAATAAACAAATGGGACTTCATTAAACTGAAAAGCTTCTGTACTGCTAAGGAGACAATAACCAAAGCAAAGAGACAACCTACACAATGGGAAAGGATATTTGCATATTTTCAATCAGACAAAAGCTTGATAACTAGGATCTATAGAGAACTCAAAGTAATCCACATGAAAAAAGCCAACAATCCCTTATATCAATGGGCAAGAGACATGAATAGAACTTTCTCTAAAGACGACAGACGAATGGCTAACAAACACATGAAAAAATGTTCATCATCTCTATATATTAGAGAAATGCAAATCAAAACAACCCTGAGATATCATCTAACCCCAGTGAGAATGGCCCACATCACAAAATCTCAAAACTGCAGATGCTGGCGTGGATGTGGAGAGAAGGGAACACTTTTACACTGCTGGTGGGACTGCAAACTAGTACAACCTTTCTGGAAGGAAGTATGGAGAATCCTCAAAGCACTCAAGCTAGACCTCCCATTTGATCCTGCAATCCCATTACTGGGCATCTACCCAGAAGGAAAAAAATCCTTTTATCATAAGGACACTTGTACTAGACTGTTTATTGCAGCTCAATTTACAGTCGCCAAAATGTGGAAACAGCCTAAATGCCCACCAACCCAGGAATGGATTAACAAGCTGTGGTATATGTATACCATGGAATACTATTCAGCCATTAAAAAAAATGGAGACTTTACATCCTTCGTATTAACCTGGATGGACGTGGAAGATATTATTCTTAGTAAAGCATCACAAGAATGGAGAAGCATGAATCCTATGTACTCAATTTTGATATGAGGACAATTAATGACAATTATGGTTATGGGGGGGAAACAGAAAGAGGGAAGGAGGGAGGTGGGTGGGGCCTTGGTGTGTGTCACACTTTATGGGGGCAAGACATGATTGCAAGAGGGACTTTACCTAACAATTGCAATCAGTGTAACCTGGCTTATTGTACCCTCAATGAATCCCCAACAATAAAAAAAAAAAAAAAAAAAGAAAAAAAAAGAAATTCAAGACTTTGCCTTAAAGCTTAATACACTGAGTCAGTGTGAGACCAGCAAGGTCTACTTATGGCAGCATGAAGTTTCAGAAAACGACATGCAGAGAAATAACAAATTTCATCAAAGCAAAGACAGTGAATGGTACAAAGATTATATAAGAAGTCAGGATGTCTGGGTTCCAGAACAGTCTCAACATCTCGATCTGTCCTTAAGGAAGGAACTTGGCCTCTTGGACTTCTGTTTCTTCATCTATACGATAAAAAGGTGCAACAGGTAATCTATGACTTAAAAATTCTAAGACAGTGAAAGCATTTTGTATTCCACTATTCTACAGCCAATCCTCACACCTCCATGCCTTTGTTCAAGATATTTTCGCTAATGTTCTTTTCCCCACTCTGTAACCAATAAACTCCCCATTCAACCTTCAAAGTCTATTCAAAAGCCACTTCTAATGTGAAGTCTTCCCAAACATATACACAAAAGTCATGGCTACTATTAGGCTTCTATAATAACCATGAAGCCCTTAATAGTTATTTTCAGGGTCAGTAGATTGTGATGTCAACCCAGTGCTCTTCCCTTCCCCTTGGAAGGCAGGAAACATGTTCTATTAAGTTTAGGAGAATGATGGGCACATGCTAGGTGCTCCATAAAATATACATTGATTGAATATATGAATGCTTAGATACCCTGTTTTATGTTAAAGGTACTTCCAACTAGTAGGCTAACAAAGCACTTAGCCACATGCACATGTTAGAAAGGCCTACCTGGTCTGCATAGGTCTCCATGTTGCTCTTTTTCACTAGCATAGACCTCCATGCACCAAGCGTGGTATGCAAATGAGAAGAGATCTTCTATTTTAGCAGGTGGTCGGATTGCATTGTTCAGTCTCTTTAGCCACTCTTGACACTGTTCAAAAGTTGAGAACTGACACCTTTTGTAAAGCCAAAAAAGTAGTAAGAGTTGACAATAAAACATAAGAAAAGCAACCATTTCCAATGTGCCTACTCATGGTGCAGTGGGAACTACAATCAAGAAAGCATCAGAGGTAGTCATTCACATATTCATCATTTACAATAAAAAAAGAACTCAACATGTTTTAGCCAATGATGTAAAGTGTTGAAAAAAAACTGGATATATGGAAAGCCTATTTTATAGACTAATGAAATCTCTTGAGATTAATGACAATTACAGAAAAATGGTAATTACTCTCTTTCAATGAATGGGGTTTCATTCTACTTCTTCCATCAAAGTTTTATGGTTGTCCCTCTCAAGGAATACATTTAGAAAAATCCTTTTGTTTTCATAACGACATACATTAAACGAAGCTAAAAAAATAAGCCACAGCACTACGTTTAGTTAGTTAGGGAATAATTTCATTATCTGCCTATTTAGCAATTAGGACAAATCAGGTCTAAAATAAGACAGATTATACTGAAATTTTCAGCTGTGACCACACAGAAAACCAAATAATTCTATTACCATTTGCGATTTTCAGTATATATAAGAGGTCAAAAAAATCAGTGCAAACTGATTTCCTAAGAATTTATTTAATACTTTGCCTTTTCAAATGCAGTTGTTAAAAACTGAGTAATAATAAGCTTTTTAAACTATGAGTTGTAGCCAGTATCTATAAAAGGCCAAATCTTACTGACTGAAAAGTAACTTACATACTTACTTTTAAACTAAGGGATCACTTAAACCTCTTCCTCATCCCAATGAATGTGGCTCATCAATATGCCAACACACAAATCAAACATTACTGGGATCTGATCAAACTAAAAAGCTTCTGCACTGCCAAGAACACGGTAAGTGAAGCAAGTAGACTGCCCTCAGAATGGGAGAGGATTTTTGCAGGTTATATTTCCGACAAAGGTCTAATAACCAGAATCCACAGAGAACTCAAACTTATTAATAAGAAAAGAACAAGTGATCTCATTTCATTGTGGGCAAGAGACATTAACAGAAGCTTCTCTGAAACAGGCACATGGTTTATAGACACATGAAAAAATGCTCATCATCTTTAATCATTAAGAGAAATGCAAACCAAACCACTTTGAAATATCATCTAACTCCAGTAAGAGTAGCCCACGTCACAAAATCCCCAAACTACAGGTGTTGGCGTGGATGTGGAGAAAAGAGAACACTTCTGCACTGCTGGTGGGAATGCAAGCTAGTACGTTCCTTTTGGAAAGAAGTTTGGAGAACACTCAGGGATCTAAATGTAGACCTGCTGTTTGATCCTGCAATTCCTCTACTAGGTACATATCCAGAAGACCAAAAATCACTTGGCTACAAAGATATTTGCACCAGATTGTTCACTGCATTCATAACTGCCAAGTCTTGGAAGAAGTCCAAGTGCCCATCAACCCACGAATGGATTCATAAATTGTGGTGTATGTATACCATGGAATACTATGCAGCATTAAAAAAGATGGAGACTTTACCTCTTTTATGTGTATATGGATGGAGCTGGAAAATATTCTTCTTAGTAAAGTATCTCAGGAACGGAAAAAAAATATCCAATGTACTCAGTAGTACTGTGAAACCAATTTATAATCACTCACACTTTCATATAAGAGATGAATCACAACTATAGCCCAGGATGAAGAAGGGAAGGGGAGGAGGATGGGAAGGGAGGGGGTGGTTTGAAAGAGGGAGGGTTAATGGTGGGACCACACCTATGGAGCATATTGCAAGAGTACAAGTCAAATCTATCAAGTATTGAACACAAATGTCTTAACACTGTGATTAAGTAAATGAGGTGAAAACTATGTTAATTAGTAGGAGGTAAGCACTCCAATTTGTACAAATAATCAACACATTGAATCCCACAAAGGCATAAATGTATTCATGATCTATGTATATATGACTTAGTAAGAAAAAATGCCAACACACAATGTTTACTGGCACTCCAGAGCAGATCAAAGGCATAAAGTAAAAACATGCGGAATGTGAAACTTCTAGAGCTATTACATTTCAAAATGTATTTCAGGCCATTTTGCCACCATTATAGTTAAAATTAGATCAGGTAAAAATTATCAATGGGGCTCGGCGCCTGTAGCTTAGAGACTAGGGCACCAGCCACATACAATGGGGCTGGCGAGTTCAAATTCCACCCAGGCCAGCTAAAAAAAAAAAAAAAACAACAATGACAAATGCAACAACAACAACAAAGTAGCTGGGCGCCTGTAGCCCAGCTACTTAGGAGACTGAGGCGAGAGAATGGCTTAAGCCCAAGAGTCAGAGGTTGCTGTGAGTTGTGACACCACAGCATTCTACCCAGGGTGACATAGTGAGACTCTGTCTCAAAAAAAAGAAAGTCATCAATGGATGCTAACCCTATAAAGAAATTTTTATGACAAGTAGGACATTTGCACTGTCTCAAAATGTCTCCCACAGATTATTAGTTGTAAGGGAGAAAATATGGAAATCATACAGAAATCAGGTGATACCTTGACTGGAGTAATCAAAATTAACATCACCACTGAGGGATAAGTGGACACTGTTAGCCTCCAGATGTTACACAATACTCTGAAAAGTATCCACCATATATACAGTATTCCAGCTAAGAATGCATAAGCTCAATTAGGGAAATATTTGACAAAAAATGATTCTATTAAAATAACAGATTGCATTGTTCAAAATGTGCATGTCATAAAACACAAAAAAAGGACATGTAAAATAAATGTTCCATATTAAAGTATGCTATAAATCATGGACGCTAAATGTTAATATCTGACCTAGACTGGATCCTGTACTGAATGAGGAGGTGAGGGAAAATACTATAAAGGACATTATTAGCTCCAATGACCAAACTGGAACATGTACAGTAAATTGGATAAAAGTATTGTAAATGTAAAATTGTGAAGTTGGTAATGAGGCTGTGGTTATATAAGAAAATGTGTATCCTTATTTATTTATTTTTGCTTAATAAGTTTGTTGTTTCAAATCAGAAAACACTTATATAAAATTGCTGTTTGGTTTAGCTTCCAGCAGCTTGCTTCTGAGCTCTAAGGAAGCTTGCCTTCTTTTGAGCTACCCGATCTCTCTTCCGGGCAAGGGACATTTTGAGACGGTTCCATCTCTCCTTTTTAACTTCTCTCTTGGGCTTCTTCTCATAGACTGGGTTATCTCGTATAGCCGCATGAGCTTTCTTATACATCTCCTCCATCATGTCTGGAGTGACGTTGTTCTTTATGTATTGAGAGAACTGTTTTCTGTAAGCATTTTCATCTTCTTCCATTTAGTAACGCATATAATGCGCAACATTCTGTCCCATGATAATGCTTCCAATGTACTTCAGCATTAAATTCCTTGCTTTCAGAATCATAACCAGGGAATAGTTTGGTACAGTGAGGGATAGATAAGCCTCTATCCACAGCCTCCCTTCAGGGCCCCAAAAACTTTATCGCCAGTGGTAGTCCTGGCCAGGCCTGCATCCAAATAGCATGTGAAACCACCAGGCTGGCCATCAATGCTTTCCACATTGTATTCATCACCAGTCACCTCCGTTTGACCTTCATAGATCTTGTCCATGCCAAACCTACTGAAGAGCCTGAGGGCCAGCAGCAGGCCAGTACAGTATGCTGCACCATAATTTGTCGGCCAACCTGCAGACCGTTTTTTGGTAGTTCATGTGCATAAGCTGCGCAGACTATCATATCCCCCTTCAACACGGGCATACGCAATCTGACAAATGACGTCTCTGTTAGTCACATGAACTATCATTCTATATTTGGGTGTGTTGTACTTTTTTTTATCTTGCATTACCAAGTGTTTCCAAGCATAGTAATCAGTTTTACCCTCTTGTCATCTTCTAAATTTCACTTGGTATCCCTTAAACTAGGCCTTATTCTTGACAACTTTAACAAACCCCATCCTGCAAAATAAGAGACCTGTGTCTGTGGCCCCACACAAACTTGCAGGCCCAACAGCACTGCAGGGGAGGGGGATAGGCATTCTTAAGAAATCACACTAAAGTATTTGGGGGTTAAGAGCCTTGATTATGTAACTTATTCTCAAATTATTCAGGAAAAGAATCTCTCCCTCACATACACACATACACACGCACACCTCTGCAAATGATAAAGCCAGCCAGAGTAAAGTGTTAACAATAATACATGAATCTGGATAAATGGTATACTGATGTCCTTTGTACTATTTTTATTTTTGTACTTTTGTAAATTTAAAATTATTTCCAAATAAAAAACAAAAAAACAGCTTTCACCATAACAAAGTACCCTAAAAATAAAATACTGTAGGTACTAACTACTCTGAAAATATGCCTAACAAGGCTCCTTCAAAAAGAGTTTTGCTAAGTTACCAAACCAGAGATCCATTCTTTCAAAAATATTTTCCACACTAAACAGAAGCATAAGCATACTGCACATACCTGATAACTTTGCAGTCTTTGCAAGTCAAGTGAAGCTGAAATATATCTCGGCATTCAACACTTTCTATAAGCTGTAATGGAACCTGTAATTAAAAAAGATGATGTCCCCTTAGTCAAAAAGGCATTTACCCTGCAGTTCTTCAATGTGCCCAAAACCACTGATTAGAAAGCTCTACAGAGGAAAGAAGAAAACTTATCTGGATCAATAGCACTCAAGAGATTTACTACAGAGTGAATTAGGGCTTCCTTTTATCTCTAAATCAACGGCCTCAAGTCATGTCATAGCATGAAGACAATGAACAAAGAGGCAGCATCACCTCTGGAGGAAAAAAGGAATTTATCTTTCAGGTAGCAAATGCACAAGATCAGAGCACTATAGATGCTATTGCTGGCTATGATTTGCAATGTCAAAGCAGCTGAAGGTAACCAGAATGGCAATCCTGTCTGCTTATTGAAAAGAACTATGGATCAAGGGCAGCGCCTGTGGCTCAAGGAGTAGGGTGCTGGTCCCATATGCCGGAGGTGGTGGATTCAAACCCAGCCCCGGCCAAAAACCACAAAAAAAAAAAAAGAACTACGGATCAAAATGCAAGTTCAACTGTATCTGTTGTTTGCCCCAAATGACAGCGTGGACTTATGGATTGGTGTTATCAAAGGAGGCTCATGAAAAAGGATGGAGGTCTAAAATGCCTTTAGGTTGCACAGAAATGATGACAGGACAGTAGCTGCTGGTCAGGCTATTACCTTGGTAGAATAGACCCAAAGGTATCAAAGAGGAGGGAGAAGGCCAGAGTGTGATCAAAGATCTTAAAACAGCTTGTCTGACTTGCTTCCACAGACCACTTAGGAAACCTGTTTACCAAGTGGGGCCTGAGGTCTGAGCAAGCCAGAATGGTTCCCCTCCTGCCAATTGGTCAGCAGACTCTACTAAATACAGAATTATGTACCACAGTGGATAGGGAGAAAGGAGATGAGTAGAAGGGAAGCACCTAGATGAGGTGCCAAATCCTCAAGGTAACAAGCATTCTCCTGTCCCTCAAATCATCCTGTTTTAACCCTTGACTTCAAAATTCAATTTCAAGACCTTCAAAAGAACCTGGTAAAACAGTTAATGGATACTTTTTCATTCCTTGAAAATAGGGAAAGTTATTTGTCTTTTTCTTTTTTTTTTTTTTTTTTTTGAGACAGAGTCTATGACACCCTCAGTAGAGTACTGTAGCATCACAGCTCACAGCAACCTCAAACTCTTGGGCTTAAGTGATTCTCTTGTCTCAGCCTCCCAAGTAGATGCAGCTACAGGTGCCCGCCACAACGCCCGGCTATTTTTTTGTTGCAGTTGTCATTGTTTAGCTGGCCCAGGCCAGATTTGAACCCTCCAGCCTGGGTGTATATGTCCAGCGCCCTACCCACTAAGCTATGGGCTCCGCCCAAGAGTCATTTGTCAAGTTACACTGTATCTCATTACCAACTTCATGCCCAGCCAAGATGTGCCTCTGGGAGTTGCAAATTAACATTTCAACAATTTGTGTTTAGCATGAGAAAGAGAAAAAGAAGGCAATGTCCTTAAAAGCAGACCAAAAAAAAAAAAAAAAAAAGAGCCAGTGATGCCTGCACAAGGTAGCTCTCCTGTTAGTTGAGCCAATTTCAGGAGCAGGCTTCCTAAAAACCTGCCATGCAGGTGCCAGAGTCAGCAAAGAACTCTCAAGAACAAAGGTGCAGGGATCAGAACTCACCTAAGGTGTATAATACAATGGTACATTTCAAAACTATTTATAGGGTTTAAATGTTTTTCCATAACAAATAAGTGAGGTGGTGGTTATGTTAATCAGTGCGATGTAAGCATGCCACACTGTTTATCAATTCAGCACACTGTACTCTATAAATGCATTAATGTACATAGTCATGATTTAATAAAGAAAAAAATTAAGAAAAAAAAAAGCAGCAGCAGCCCAGGCTCAGCGCCTGTGGCTTAAGCAGCTAAGGTGCCAGCCACCCATACACCTGAGCTGGTGGGTTCGAATCCAGCCCAGGCCCGCCAAACAACAATGACGGCTGCAACAAAAAAAAAAAAAAAAATAGCTGGGTGTTGTGGTGGGCACCTGTACTCCCAGCTACTTGGAGGCAGAGGCAGGAGAATCACTTGAGCCCAGGAGTTTGAGGTTGCTGTGAGCTGTGATGCCACAGCACTCTACCCAGGGCGACAGCTTGAGGCTCTGTCTCAAAAAAAAAAAAAAAAGCCCAACACTGGAAGTCTGGGACAAAGAAACTGGGGCAGAGATTAAAGAAGAGAAGAAAGCAAAATAATTTTACTCAGATAATCAGTTGGGAGTTTCTACTTCAATACTAAAGTCTGCTTGCTTCTAAGTCTATATAATCTATAAAAATTCCCTTACAAATGTAATAGAACTGAGAATAAAAGAAAGACTAAGAAATCTTGCCTGTGCTCTGTGATAAAAGGAGCTTTTGGCCTGCTATTTCTGTTTATGTCTTTAACCCCAAAGTGCTATGAGGAACTATAGCTGATGTGGCTAAGAAATCTTTCAAGACCTGTACATAACCAGTATCAGTAAAGATACATTACAAAGGAGAAATGCGGAGATTAAGATGATAAGAGATTAGAAAATAGCACTGATTTGTTCTCAGGCCAGTCCTTTGAATGCCCTATAACAGATTCTCACATTATCACTTTTTTAAACATACTCCCTTAACTGTCTTATCCCCTCTACTCCCAACAAAGTGACTGCCAGACTGCCAATTAGGGGATTAAGAGCCTGAGTCCTAGGTCTCAGTTTTCTAAAATCTTACCAATTAAAATTTTGTCACTTTCTTTGGGTGAACCTTCAACCTTTTTGTATGCTACCAGCCTCTGCTTTTTGAACCTTGCATGATCACAACTTAAGAAATCTGAGGCACCAGGCCTGAGAAGGGCCTGCAATACTGTGAGAGTAAGCTAATTTACAAATCCACAGAGAGGTTGCTCTCCCAGAAATTACCTGAATCAACTGCCTTTTCTTATAGGTAGAAAATATGAAAACCAGCTAATGCTATCAGCAGAGCTGGGGGAACAGATTGGCCTGTGTTACTTTACCTCAAAGAATAGATAAGTTTTGTATCCCTACAACTGAACCAGAGCCCAAGGACCTATGCCCAAACTTAAAGAGTAATAAAATACCCCAGATCATGCAAAACACAGTGGAATCTCCATAGCTGACCACCTCCTTAAATTGACCTGATTGTTCATAATCCGGACATGGCACCACATGTATGTATCACTACAGTAGGCCTAGTTCATTATATGCTGACCACCTCCATATGCTGACCAGTTTGTTACAGTTCCTTGCTAGTCAACTTACCACCAAGGTTCTACTTCTACTGTCTTTGCTACATAAAATGAATTCAGTGTATGAATTTTCATGTATCTCAACATTGCAAATTTAAAGAAGAATAAAATGTTACTTCTATACATTCAAATCAGATTGCAGATACTACTGTCAAGTGACCAAAAACAACCACGTGTATGCAAGTCACAAATATGAAGAGCAGATTTTAATATTCATGCAAAATGTCACATGCAGGGAAATTTAATGTGCAGCAAGAATAAGGACATACAAAAGAGAAACAATGACCTTTTATCAAATGCATCTCTTTTTACTTCTTTCTACCCCAGTGTTTCCCTTCAGTACTTCCTCCACAAATGGCCTCTTCTTCTAAAAAGGCAGAACTGCTGGTTTTATTTCCATACATCCAACCAAAACTTACAATTTTTCCACTTTTTTAAGGCCCACTCTATTACTTTAGGTTTCTCAACTTTCCTCACATATGTGGTATGACAATTAAGTTCGTGAATTCATCCTAGGAAAAGTGCTAGATACTTCACTGCTGAATATCACCATGGTCACCTTCAAAGTATGCCTCTTGGGAAGCTATGCATCAATGCCAGTGACTATACACCCTTCAAAGCAATTTTGGAACTCTTTTCAGGGATGACCATCAGAGCGGTCATCATACAGCACACAAAAATATACAACAACAAAAGATACCGTCACACATTGACGTGAATGCAGCTATAAAACACTGATATACTACGATTACGAAACCTTACCGAGTTGTTTGTACAATGCTGCTAATGTAAGCACATGATGGCAAATTCATGAACTATCTGCCCTCATATGACAACTCTTGACGGCCATTCCAGAAAAAGAATCCCAAAATTGCTTTGAAGGCTGGACTAGGCTCTGGTATCCATGCATAGCTTCCCAAAGCAAGTACTTTAAAGGTGATCGTAGTGCAGCCAGCAACGAGGTATGTGGCGCTTTTTCTAGGATGAGTTTCATGGACTTAATTGTCAGGCCTCATATGAGAACAATCTCTTACCATTTCTATAACTAGACATACCCAACCCACGTAGGCAAAAATTACAGATTCAGGAGCCACTCCATTTAGTAGCCCAGGAAAGTTAAACTATGCTATGAGCTGGGATACCAGCAAAGTCAGAACCAGAATCCATGTCTATCCTCCACCATGGGTGCCTTCCACCATATATGGTATGCCTTTCTTTCTTCCTCTATGATTTGTCCTTCTCTTCTATATGAGCTCGCCTTTATTTTTTCTTCCACAAATAAGTGGCCTCCTCCACCAGGGATCTTCAAGAGGAAAACAAAATTTAAACTAAGATTCCTTAGAGGTAATTCCATTTGTAGAGGAACAAATTCCATTTGTTGAAATCACTTTCAAATCGTCTCTGGCCCACCAATTCAATGTCTCATAGCAACTCATTTTCTTTTTGCTCCTTTCCTCCATCTTCTGCCTGCTAGGTAATTCTATTTCCCTTTACAATGCTTTTCTTAATTATACCATACCCATGCTCAAACAAGGCATCAAATACATTCAGTGCTATTAAACAATTCCTCAGAAGGCCAAAAGTTGTATCATGGGCACTAAAACACTTAAGTGCATCAATCCCAAAACACAGAAGAATAGCAGTTAAAAACTTTAACAGACATGCACAGGTATTAAACATCCACAGTACTGTCACATTCCAGAGGGATCTGATAACATTACACCTTACTATATTTAGGGCAGATGCATGCAAGTGCTTTACTTTTAAGCACCAGAATTAAAAAGTAGGATAACTGCTACCCTTTTAAAAACAAACACCTTTTTATAGTCTGAATGGGAATATACATACCTAAAGTAAAAATGGCAATAATAAGAGTAAAAATAAAGTGATGAGTCTAAATCTAAAATCTATAATAAACTGTGTAATTCCTCCAATCAGAGGAAGAAGACTGTCATAGGTTAAAGATTCAAACTCTTTACTGGTCACCTTTGACATTTACAACCCCCTTGCATTGGTTTCAGAAGCCTCCACTGGTGTAAGAGTGCAAGGCCAAAGTATAGTTTAGTGTTAATAACTTCATTCTGGTGTACAGGGAACAAAGATGATTACTGTACTATAGTCAAACAATGGGAAAACGTAAAGAAGTGGTAAGGAAAGGTGTTTCAGCTGCAACACTTCTACTTTTTTCCTAAGAAGCATTCACAGACCAGCCTGGAAACAGAAGTTTTATTGCCCTTTTAAATACTAATGTTGATTTTACAAATTGTTTCTGGTTTAAAATTGGTCTACATTTTTTGATGGTCACAATTCTGTCTGCTTATATATAAACCGTGGGCCTTTATTCTCTACTCCATAAATTATTCTCACCATAGTGTACCACTAGAACTTTGTCTGGTAGGAGGAAAGGGACTCATGCAGAGAAGATACATTCTGCTGATTTGCAAGGTAAGCATCTGACACTCAAAACCAATCTGCTCCAAGCATAGGTGCAGCAACCATTCTAGGACTCTCATGCTACTTACTGGGATTTCAGAAGCAGCAGATTGAGAAGCAGTCTATTGAATTACATAAAAAATAATAATAATAATTGTTTTAAACTTTGATGAATACCACTTGAACACTATAAATTAAGCTTCAAATAAATATGCCCATAAATGTGAAAATATAGTTTGTGAAAAGCACAGAACAGGAGCGACTCATACTACTTTAAATGTTATACATAACTCTACTACAGAGATTCTTTACCCCAAGAATTGAAACTTGATATTCTGTGAATAGTTTGTGGATTAAAGTTAGGATGTTTATGACATCAAAATCTACAAACACATTTTACTAAATGTGCTGTGAAATTAAAACAGAATATATGATATTGGGTAGCTATGTAAAACTTCATGGAGTCATTTTCTAAAGTGCTTAATGTGTTGATTTAAGCATACAAAATGATACAAATTGGAGCATGGGCTACAACATATATTGGCACATTAGGGCTCTGATGGATTAAATGTGTTTGATTTAGATGTAATAACCTTTAAAGGGGGCCTCTTGATCTCACACATTTTACTGAAATACTATCTACTAAGGAAAGAGAGGATGACATCACACCTACCAACTCTCTGGGCTCTATCCAGGACCCGATACAAGAGGGCCCACTGTTTCTTGCAGTAACCCCACATTTCAGGAACCTCACCCCTGTGATGAGATTAATTTATTTATGTGGAGAAGTTCCAGTCTCTCTCAACTTGAAATAGTGAAAGTCACCAATGCCAAAATACTTTTTAACAATCATTTTTCTGTGCAAACCCATTATCTTGGGCTTTTTAAGTGACATGCAAGCTCTTAGAGGCTTATAATGCTAAGTAGCAGGGAAAATGTTTTTCAGATAAGGAATTAAATAATAAGAACAGTGGTAAGTTTCCTTAAGCACTGTATCTCAGTCACAAAGGGGACTAATAATTCCAGTAAACAAAACCTCAGTTACCCTTAGAGATAATGACACAAGTCTGTGCACACAGAAATACAGTATACTGTTTTAATATGAGCTTCCAATCCAAAAAGGGGTATGGTCTAACAACCACTTCAACCCCATATTAACTTCAATTCATTTAACATTCACTGAATATCATGGCAGCAGGAGACATATTAGATCCTGAAGATACAAAAACAAATAACCAAACATTACAACATATCTGATAAATGTTATAAAGTTGTGTTCAAGATACAGAAGATGCCAAAGGAGGATAATTAACTATCACAGAAGGAAAAGGAACTAAGAAAGGCTCCACAGAAGAAATTATCACCTGGACTGAGTTTTGACAGTTGAAGAGAAGCTCCCTGGGCAGGAGAGAAGAGAGAATGCAGAGGTGTGAGGTATGACTGAATAGTACAAGGAGGCTGGTTTTGCAAGTACAAAGAGAAAGGGGGGAAGGAGGGAAGCAGACAGAAAAGCTAGCAGGAGCCAAAGATCACAAACAGCCTTACATCACCCCCAGTATCTGATCTCCTTCACAGAAGTAGTAAAGGAACACTGAACGGCTTTCTAAGCTGTTGAATGACATCATCAGTTCCATGCTTCTTTCCAATAGACCCTATTCCCATTCAGATCTAAAAAACAGTCTCTGAAATACTTGGTCTTCAACTAATAAGCTGATAAATAGGGAATGATATGTGAAAATGCAATGATATGAAACTCTACCATTCCCACATACAATTTAATTATAATTTCATTGATTCTAACTATTTAAACATTGAAAGAACACAATTAAATTGTGAAGTTCTATCTAATTCTTACTATCATTACTTCTCCATAACTTGCAGGGAATTTTTGTTTATTAGGACTATAGGAAATTCCACCTTTTCAATTCCCCATCACAACCACTCAAATCCAAATGGACCCCTCCAGAGTGCTCATAGTATGAAACAACAGCATTGCCTCTTTCCTTAATAAATCTGGTATGTACTTTCAGCTAATGACATAAAAGCTACAACAATAGCCCACATCTAGAAACCAGAAGGCCAAAATTATTCCTAGACATAAATGCTTTAACTATGAATAAATAATAAATGCTAATTACAAAGAGAATGACAACCACTGAGTCTTTTAACAAATGAAAGGATGTAACTGAGAAGGTAGGTAACTTTTAGACTACTGAGTAAAATGAACAAGTTTCAAAGAATCCCAAAGTAAACCCAAAACATGATCTGAATGGACTTACAGTACTGAGCTATTATAAGGTTTCATAATACACTTACTTCTCTATGCTAAAACCAACATGCAGAAAGCCACAATACTGGAAAGTAAAGAAAGAAGAAGGTGTTCATTTAAGGGAAACACATGAACTTTCAGGCCTTTATGGGTTTCATTTAAGACTACTCATGGTAACAGTGCATTAGAAGAACCAGTTCACTAAGAGGACCCTCATAACTGAAAAAGGGCAAATGCACTCTTGAGAATTGAAAGCCTTCCTTTTCTTTGGTAATACACAGTCCATTATGCAAAAAAACATTGTACTTAACATCTATACTTATACCACTAAGGCACCATTACAGTAACTTCATCCTATAATGAATCTGCAGGGAGCTCAAAGTACATCTCATCATTTGACATTAAGGCCCAGGAAATTATCCCAACTGAGGCAGTTGGTAACTACGAAAGATTGAGTAAAAGCCCGCATAATATAGCATTATGTAGTGCAAATCATTCAGTGTTAACTAAACAATGGACACCTCAGCTGACAACTACATGTATGTTTTTTTAAAATCAGGCATAAAAGTTGCTAACTAGCGTAGTGTCCCCTGAGTGCCAGTTTAAGAGTAAAGCACACTATACAATGTTTTCACACTTAACTTCAAGAACATTAACAAGTTTTTTACTTTCTTTTTCCATCTGCCTTAGAAGGAGTTTTGCTAATCACTTACATTGACAAGAGACTCCTTGAACTTGATGTGAAGTCTGTAATTAGAAAGGGCAATGATGGCATCTTCAGCACGACCCACATACTCTGTGCTCTCGCCATGAAGTTCAAGGAAAGGGACCTTCAAATTGAAAGAAAAAACCCTTCAGAGTTTCAAAGCCATAAAGCAAAGTCCTCAAACAAAGGTCAAGTGAATGGAGCATAAATCCTCTGCCACCCAAGTTGAAAAAACAGTATGTAAACAGGTAAAGAATTCAAAGAAGACAGGTTTATACCCACCGAGTTCAAATACACCTAATCCTTCAAATTCTAGACTACTGAAGGAATGACACAGAAAAGATCATCTTTTTTTTTTTTTTGTAGAGACAGAGTCTCACTTTACGGCCCTCAGTAGAGTGCCGTGGCCTCACACAGCTCACAGCAACCTCCAACTCCTGGGCTTAAGCGATTCTCTTGCCTCAGCCTCCCGAGTAGCTGGGACTACAGGCGCCCGCCACAACGCCCGGCTATCAGAAAAGATCATCTTAAACAGTGAATTCTCAGGAAATAAGTCTTGCTAAAATGTGAGCTATTTTCTCGCTTGCATTTTCCTACACATATCATTTAGGAAAATGTACATTATATAGTGTAACTCTTCAATCCATCAGCTTCGCTACATAGTTACTATCATGAAAAATACTTTACAGTCAAAAGTGACCTATAACTACCTGAAGATTCTCATCCTCCCGGATCAGCTGCTTCCTGGGAAAGATCTGATTGGCCTGGATGCACTCAATGCTGTGCCGAGTCTCTTCATCCTGGAAAAGTCCAAAACCTTAAAATAATTTCAAAGCTTCCAATCATCCACATTTGGTTTTTCTGCCATATCTACTAGCATAATCATAAAGAGAGTCCAAACACCAGCGTGAACAGGCAGAAAAGCTGAAGGAAAAAATATTTATCCCAAAAAGTGTTCCATCCACGATAGTACATGTCTCTATTCTCAGAATACATTCACTGATGCAAAAACATATGTCAGAGGTTAGAACATTTCTATTAGGCACTAAGAGGAAGTCAGTATGTTACTTTCAAGAGAACGGTGCTTACCTTCTCTCGAATTCCTGTTTTGCTGAATTAGTTAAGAATAAAATGCGATGTCTGAAATTTGTTTCAAAATAATTTGAGGGGGGCAGTTTCAGGACGAATTATGTGGGGCATAAAGGAAACAGGATTGTCCATGAATTAACTACTAATGAAACTGGGTAAGAAGGAGTTCACTATACCATTATGTCTACTTACTTACTTGTGAAATTTCCAAAGCAGAGCTTTAAAAAATTTTTTAAGATAAAGTTAAGCTTAAGATCTCAATTTCCCAAGTTGAACCACTATTTCTTATTTACTCTGTCTTACATTATAAATTAGACGTATTTCTATAAAGGTGATTTCAAAAGAAACAGCAACAAATTCTCATCTACATGGCACTTAAACTAATTATAATTTATAGTCTTTGACATTGTGAATTCTTATGATAGAGGAAGACATAAGAGAAATGCCATATATTAGGAAGCCTGACTATAATGATAATGGCATGTTTACACAGCAATTTTTGAAAGAGCAAAAGTCATATCACACTCAACTTACAGCACTAAGAATTACAACCACCAGTTATTAATCATTTCTGCATATGCAATTTACCACAATAATTCCAATAATTTTGTAAATTCTCCCCAAAAAGTGGGAAAAAACCCTACCTATAAAGAACACTTATGGTTTTACCTAACAGCAACTATAATCATAAAATGGTAATACTCTAGTAGAGTGGCTCTCAAAAGAAATCCACAGAATCTGAGACACTCTACAGGGGCTCTGTGAGGTCAAAACTACCTTCGTAATATTAATACTATATTGATATTTATACTAATAGTACAAACAAAATAGATGTGTAAAACAGTTGACACCTTAGCACAATCTAGACAGTGGCACTCATTTCACTAACAATGACCTGGATAAAGGAAAAATTATAATTTTTATTTTATTTTTGAGACAGAGTCTCACTATGTCACCCTCAGTAGAGTGCCATGGCCTCACAGCTCACAGTAGCCTCAAACTCTTGGGTTTTAGCGATTCTCTTGCCTCAGCCTCCCAAGCAGCTGGGACTACAGGTGCCCACCACAACACCCAGCTATTTTTTGTTGCAGCTGTCATTGTTGTTTAGGCTGGCCTGGGCTGGGTTGGGTTCGAACCTGCCAGCCTTGGAGTACGTGGCTGGCGCCATAACCACTATATTACGGGCACCGAGCCTATAATTTTTATTAAATCTTGACCCATTTAATAAGTAGAAGTCATTTTTACATAGGAAATACAAGTAAAACACTTTTGCTGCATAATGAAGTATTATGGTTATCTCGAGGTAAAGCACTTGTGCAACTGCATCAATTACAAGCAGAACTAGCCACTTCTTCATTAAATACCAATTTAATTGAAAGAACAATTAATGAACAAACATGGTAATTTAGACTAAGGCATCTGGCAGACCTTTTCTCCAAAGAATGATGTCAGCTGCCAATGATACAGTTTTTATGCAAAAAATTAGACCTGTTGTCATCTCCCACCATGAACTTGACAGTTGCACAAGAGTTAGGACTTTCACGACAAAAGTGGTAGTGATGTTATTAAATCTTGATTTTAAAATATTATATCATGGAAGTATGTCAACATTTGGAAGATCTACATTATTCAATGAACTCATTACTTTCCTAGCAACCAATGTACAACATTACAAAATCACAAATAGATAAAAGATCCATTCAAACTGTAAGAAAAACTAATAGCTTTAATGTAACAATACAAAAAGTTCACTGATAATGGTTTCAGATACCATACTGCAACTAACCTTACAGGAACTACCACTGGTCAAGTTTTGGTGTAGTATTAAAGAAAAATATAAACAATTACCTGGGAAAACTTAAAATATTCTTTGCTTTTCTAACTACATAACCACATGAAACCATATTTTCTTTATATTTCAAACAAAACATTGTTAACAGATTGGATGCAAAAGTAGATATAAGAATTCAACCATCATCTATTTAGCCAAACATTAAAGAGATGTAAAATGTTAAACAATGCCATTCTTTATGTTAATATCTTTGTATGAGAAAAAAAGTTATTTTTCATAAGAAATGTTAACCACAGTGAATGCTTTGTGATTGTAATTTTTAAATGAAATTACGAAAACTTTTAAGATTTCTAAGTTTTAATTTCTAATATTATTAACAAACACATACCCCACATAAACAACCAAGGGCCTCAATAATTTAAGACTATAAAGAAGAGGTCTTGAGATCAAAGAGTTTCAGAACCGCTGCTCCACTGTACTATAATATTAAATGCCAATTAAAGCTACTTCATTCCAAAAATCAGGCTTTCCCTAAAACCATTTTCCTGGTGCTGACTTATGATAGAAAAAGCCACACAGACTTGAATAACCACCCCACCCCTCCCAATTCCCACCCACAAATCCAGCACCTTTGCTAATTGACTAGCCCCAGCCCAGCCCTTTCACAGTTCATTTCACATTGAGACATAAGCCTTCTAAAGACCTTTATAAAAGTTTGTTATTAAAAATTGAGGAAAAAATGAGTGGTTCCAAATTATGACAATAAAATGTTACCAATGTTATAAATTGTCCATGAAATGCAACAAAAAATTATAAAACTTCAGTCATTAAATACAGACTTTATTATTTTAAAACATGCTATATGTTAGCATAATTTTCCTAGGATTAAGTATTCATCATGATTAAGAAATTATACACAGGCTAGACACAATGGCTCACACCTATAATCCTAGCACTCTAGGAGGTAGGAGGTAGGAAGATCCTTTGACTCAGGAGTTTGAGACCAGACTAAGCAAGAGCAAGAGCAAGACCCCACCTGTAGGCCAGGCGCGGTGGCTCACGCCTGGAATCCCAGCACTCTGGGAGGCTGAGGTGGGTGGATGCTTGAGCTCAGGAGTCGAGGAATGCCTAAGCAAGAGTGAGACCTCATATCTAAAAATAGGTGTTGTGGTGGGTACCTGTACTCCCAGCTACTCAGAGGGCTGAGGCAAGAGGATCTCTTGAGCCCAAGAGTTTGAGGTTGCTGTGAGCTATGATGTCAAAGCACTCTACCAAGGGTGACAAAGTGAGACCCTATCTCAAAAAAAAACAAACCCTACCTCTACTAAAAGTGAAAAAATTAGTCAAGACATTTGGTGGATATCTATAGTCCCAGCTATTTAAGAGGCTGAGGCAGGAGGATTACTTGAACCCCCAGGAGTTTGAGGTTGTAAGCTCAGTCAACACCATGGCACTCTATCCTGGGAGACTCTGTCTCAAAAAATAAATAAATAAAATTATACCTAACCAAAGAATTTCAAAGGCAAAATTACAATGATCTTTTTGATTTTTTGCATCAAAAAAAATGTTGAATGAATTTGATATACTTTTTAATAAGGCTGATATGATGTGGCCTGGGGTCTCCAAAAGTATAATTATCTAACATATGCAAGGGTCTGTAAATGGCTCCACTCCTATACACACCAACATAACTTGCTGGATTAAAGCTTTGTCAATCTGTACCATTTCATTCCTTTCCTCTCACTTTCTGAGGTCAATGAATGAGTGAAGGAGTGAAAAGGGGCAGAGTAACATTTGAAAGGAACCCATTTTTCAGTAAGTGCTAGCCTTTCATTTAAAAAATCAGTTTCATACTTTTTTTTTTTTGTAGAGACAGGGTCTCACTTTATGGCCCTCGGTAGAGTGCCGTGGCCTCACATAGCTCACAGCAACCTCCAACTCCTGGGCTTAAGCGATTCTTTTTGCCTCAGCCTCCCGAGTAGCTGGGACTACAGGCACCCGCCACAACGCCCGGCTATTTTTTTTTTTTTTTTGGTTGCTGTTTGGCCGGGGCCGGGTTTGAACCCGTCACCCTCGGTATATGGGGCAGGCGCCTTACCAACTGAGCCACAGGCGCCGCCCATCAGTTTCATTTTTAAGAGGCAGCTCCTGACATAAAGAACACTGAATAATAACACTTAAAGAAAACTAAAGAGAAAAGATGTAGAGAATGTAGACTTAGGGAAGATTTTTCTTGTAAACTAATATGTGATAGGCAGAAAATGCCACAAAAACATGAAGGGCAGGGAAGCTTTTAAAAATTCTTACATATTAGTACACTTTAAACATACCTTCCCAGTATAACATCAAAATAATTTAAAAAAGAGAAAAGAGTCCTGCTCTGTCACCCAAGCTGGAGGATGGTGGAGCAACGATAACTCTTGCAGCCGCAAACACCTGGGCTTGAGCCATCCTCTTGCCTCAGCCTCTCAAGTAGCTAGAACCACAGGTGTGCACTACTGCGCCCACTTAATTTCTTTCCCTTTTTTTTTCTTTTGGAAACCTGGTCTTGCTCTGTTGCCTGGGCTAGACTGCAGTGGTATCATCATAGCTCACTGCAAGCTCAAACTTCTAAGTTCAACCAATCCTCTTGCCTCAGTCCCCTGAGGAGCTAGACCTACAGGTATATGCCACCACACCTGGCTAAATTATTTTGTTTTTGTTTTTATTGTTGGGGATTCATTGAGGGTACAATAAGCCAGGCTACATTGATTGCAATTGCTAGGTAAAGTCCCTCTTGCAATCATATCTTGCCCCCATAAAGTGTGACACACACCAAGGCCCCATCCCCCTCCCTCCGTCCCTCTTTTTGCGTTTACTCCCCCCCCTTAACCATAATTGTCCTTAATTGTCCTCATATCAAAATTGAGTACATAGGATTCATGCTTCTCCATTCTTGTGATGCTTTACTAAGAATAATGTCTTCTACTTCCATCCAGGTTAATACGAAGGATGTAAAGTCTCCATTTTTTTTAATACGTGAATAGTATTCCATGGTATACATATAGCACAGCTTGTTAATCCATTCCTGGGTTGGTGGGCATTTAGGCTGTTTCCACATTTTGGCGATTGTAAATTGAGATGCAATAAACAGTCTAGTACAAGTGTCCTTATGATAAAAGGATTTCTTTCCTTCTGGATAGAAGCCCAGTAATAGGATTGCAGGATCAAATGGGAGGTCAACCTTGAGTGCTTTGAGGTTTCTCCATACTTCCTTCCAGAAAGATTGTACTAGTTTGCAGTCCCACCAGCAGTGTAAAAGTGTTCCCTTCTCTCCACATCCACGCCAGCATCTGCAGTTTTGAGATTTTGTGATGTGGGCCATTCTCACTGGGGTTAGATGATATCTCAGGGTTGTTTTGATTTGCATTTCTCTAATATATAGAGATGATGAACATTTTTTCATGTGTTTGTTAGCCATTCGTCTGTCATCTTTAGAGAAGGCTCTAGTCACGTCCATTACCCATTGATATATGGGATTGTTGGCTTTTTTCATGTGGATTAATTTGAGTGCTCTATAGATCTTAGTTACCAAGCTTTTGTCTGATTGAAAATATGCAAATATCCTTTCCCATTGTGTAGGTTGTCTCTTTGCTTTGGTTACTGTCTCCTTAGCTGTACAGAAGCTTTTCAGTTTAATGAAATCCCATTTGTTTATTTTTGTTGTTGTTGCAATTGCCATGGCAGTCTTCTTCATGAAGTCTTTCCCCAGGCCAATATCTTCCAGTGTTTTTCCTTTGCTTTCTTGGAGGATTTTTATTGTTTCATGCCTTAAATTTAAGTCCTTTATTCACCTTGAATCAATTTTTGTGAGTGGGGAAAGGTGTGGGTCCAGTTTCAGTCTTTTACATGTAGACATCCAATTCTCCCAACACCATTTATTGAATAGGGAGTCTTTCCCCCAAAGTTATGTTCTTGTTTTGTTGATCGAAGATTAGATGGTTGTAAGATGTTAGTTTCATTTCTTAGTTTTCAATTCGATTCCAAGTGCCTATGTCTCTGTTTTTGTGCCAGTACCATGCTGTCTTGACCACTACGACTTTGTAGTATAAACTAAAATCTGGTATGCTGATGCCCCCAGCTTTATTTTTATTAACTAAGAACTGCCTTAGCTATACCAGGTTTTTTCCGGTTCCATACAAAACGCAGAATCATTTTCTCCAAATCTTGAAAATATGATGTTGGTATTTTGATAGGAATGGCATTGAATAGGTAGATTGCTTTGGGAAGTATAGACATTTTAACAATGTTGATTCTTCCCATCCATGAGCATGGTATGTTCTTCCATTTGTTAATATCCTCTGCTATTTCCTTTCTGAGGATTTCATAGTTTTCTTTATAGAGGTCCTTCACCTCCTTCGTTAGGTATATTCCTAGGTATTTCATTTTCTTTGAAACTATGGTGAAGGGAGTTGTGTCCTTAATTAGCTTCTCATCTTGACTGTTATTGGTGTATACAAAGGCTACTGACTTGTGGACATTGATTTTATATCCTGAAACATTACTGTATTTTTTGATGACTTCTAGGAGTCTTGTGGTTGAGTCTTTGGGGTTCTCTAAGTATAAGATCATGTCGTCAGCAAAGAGGGAGAGTTTGACCTCCTCTGCTCCCATTTGGATTCCCTTTATTTCCTTGTCTTGCCCGATTGTATTGGCTAGAACTTCTAGCACTATGTTGAATAGTAAAGGGGACAGAGGACAACTTTGTCTGGTTCCAGTTCTAAGAGGAAAAGCTATCAGTTTTACTCCATTCAGTAAAATATTAGCTGTGGGTTTGTCATAGATAGCTTCAATCAGTTTTAGAAATGTGCCACCTATGCCTATACTCTTCAGTGTTCTAATTAGAAAAGGATGCTGGATTTTATCAAATGCTTTTCTGCATCTATTGAGAGGATCGTGTGGTCTTCATTTTTGCCTCTATTAATATGGTGGATAACATTTATGGACTTGTGTATGTTAAACCAGCCTCGCATCCCTGGGATGAAGCCTACTTGATCATGATGTATGACTTTTTTGATGATAAGCTGTAATCTATTGGCTAGGATTTTGTTGAGAATTTTTGCATCTATGTTCATGAGTGAGATTGGTCTGAAATTCTCCTTTGTGTTTGGGTCTTTTCCTGGTTTTGGTATCAGGGTGATGTTTGCTTCATAGAATGTGTTGGGGAAGATTCCTTCTTCCTCATCTTTTGGAATAATTTCTGCAGTACAGGAATAAGCTCTTCCTTGAAGGTTTGATAGAATTCTGGTGTGAAGCCATCTGGACGAGGGCATTTTTTGGTTGGAAGATTTTTTATTGTTTCTTTAATCTCAGTGCTTGAAATCTCAGGAGCTCTATTTCTTCCTGGCTAAGTCTAGGAAGAGGGTGTGATTCCAAATATTGATCCATTTCCTTCTGGGCATAGAGTTTCTGGTAGTATTCAGAGATGATCTCTTGTACCTCTGTGGGATCAGTTGTTATTTCCCCTTTATCATTTCTGATTGGGGTTACTAGAGATGTTACTTTTCTATTCCTCGTTAGTCTGGCCAATGGTTTATCTATTTTATTTATTTTTTCAAAAAACCAACTCCTTGTTTCATTAATTTTCTGAATGATTCTTTTGTTTTCAATTTCATTGATCTCTGATTTGATTTTGGATATTTCTTTTCTTCTACTTTTTAGGCCTCAATTGTTCTCCTTTTTCCAATTCCATAAGATGGCTTGTGAGATTGTTGATGCGCTCTCTTTCTGTTTTTCGAATATAGGCATCTAAAGCGATGAATTTTCCTCTCAAAACTGCTTTTGCAGTATCCCACAGGTTTTGGTAGCTTCTGTCTTCATTGTTGTTATGCTCAAGGAAGTTAATGATTTCCTGTTTTATTTCTTCCTGCACCCATCTGTTATTCAACAGAAGATTGTTTAATTTCCATGTCTTTGTGTGGGGTGGAGCATTTTTGTTAGAGTTGAGTTCCACCTTTAGTGCCTTATGGTCTGAGAAGATACAAGGTAAAATTTCAATTCTTTTGATTCTGTTGATATTTGTTTTGTGTCCCAGGATATGATCAATTTTGGAGAATGTTCCATGGGGTGATGAGAAGAATGTATATTCTTTATCTTTGGGATGGAGTGTTCTATATGCGTCTGTCAAGCACAGTTGTTCTAGGGTCTCATTTAAATCTCTTATATCTTTGTTTAATTTCTGTTTAGAGGATCTGTCCAGCTCTGTAAGAGGAGTGTTAAAGTCCCCTGTTATGATGGTATTATCAGATATCATATTGCTCAGACTGAGTAAAGTCTGTTTCAAGAATCTGGGAGCATTTAAATTGGGTGTATAAATATTTAGAATCGAAACATCTTGTTGTATTTTTCCCCTGACCAATATAAAGTGACCATCTATGTCTTTTTTTACTTTAGTTGCTTTAAATCCACATGTATCTGAAAATAAGATTGCAACTCCTCTTTTCTTCTGAATTCCATTTGCCTGAAAAATTGTCTTCCAACCCTTGACTCGGAGCTTTAATTTGTCTTTTGAAGCCAGGTGTATTTCTTGCAGACAGCAAATGGATGGCTTGTGTTTTTTAATCCAGTCAGCCAATCTATGTCTCTTCAGTGGGAAATTCAAGCCATTAACATTTATTGAGATAATTGGTAAGTGTGGTAGTATTCTATTCGTCTTATTTTGTGAGAGTCCATTGCTTAGTTTTATTTTTTGCATCAGTGTGGAGGTTAGGCTCTGTCCTTTAATTTCTGAGTTCTTACTTTGCTGCTCATCCATTGTGGTGGTCAGTGTGCAGAACAGGTTGAAGCATTTCCTGTAGAGCTGGTCTTGTTGTGGTGAATTTCCTCAATGTTTGTATATCCGTAAATGATTTGATTTCTCCATCAATTTTTAAGTTTAGCTTAGCAGGGTATAGAATTCTGGGCTGGAAATTGTTCTGTTTAAGTAGATTAAAGGTAGATGACCATTGTCTTCTTGCTTGGAAAGTTTCATTAGAGAAGTCTGCAGTCACTCTGATGGATATGCCCCTGTAGGTCAACTGGCGCTTACTCCTGGCAGCTTACAGAATCTTTTCTTTTGTCTTGACTTTGGACAGGTTCATCACAATGTGTCTTGGAGAACCTTCGTTAGAGATGAGGCGACCTGGGGTCCGATATCCCTCTGAAAGCAGTGTGTCAGAATCTTTGGTGATATTTGGGAAATTTTCTTTTATAATATTCTCTAGTATGGCTTCCATTCCTCTGGGGCATTCTTCTTCCCCTTCTGGGATTCCTATAACTCGTATGTTGGAACACTTCATAAAGTCCCATAATTCTGACAGTGAACGTTCTGCTTTCTCTCTCTTCTTTTCTGCCTCTTTTATTATCTGAGTTATCTCAAGAACTTTATCTTCTACCTCTGAAATTCTTTCTTCTGCATGGTCTAACCTGTGGCAGATACTTTCCATTGCATCTTTAAGTGCCCTAATTGACTGTTTCAGTTCCTTCAGCTCTGCTATATCCTTTTTATATTCTTCATATCATTCATCTCTTATTTGATTCTGTTTTTGGATTTCCTTTTGGTTATTTTCCACTTTATTAGCAGTTTCCTTCATTGTTTCCATCATTTCTTTGTTTTCAACATGTGTATTCTAAATTCCCTTTCTGTCATTCCTAACATTTCTTTATAGGTAGAATCCTCTGCAGTAGCTACCTCATGGTCCCTTGGAGGGGTTGTTCTGGACTGGTTCTTCATGTTGCCTGGAGTTTTCTGCTGATTCTTCCTCATGAGTGATTTCTTTTATCTGTTTCCTTGCCCTAATTTTCCTTTCACTTCCTCTTGCTCTTTAAGTTCTCGTGCCATTTTTCCACTGTTTTAGTCCTCCTCTTGGGGTCCAGAAGTCTCTTGCTGACTCCCTGTATCCTCACAGGGGTGATGATAGGCAGATCCCACCAGCCAGATGCCTGGAGTCCCATCTCCCCAGACTCATGGTGCTCAGATGCTAGAGGCTGTTACTCGGCCGCCATCTTGCTCTCTCATTTGTTTTTATAGAGACAGAGTCTTGCTATGTTGCTCAGGCTGGTCTCAAACTCAGACCTCAAGTGATCCTCCTGCCTCAGCCTCCTAAAGGGCTGAGATTACCAGCATACACCACCATGCCCAGCCTTTTTTCTTTTTTTAAGATTGGGGTCTTGACAGGGGGCAAGACATGGTTGCAAGAGGGACTTTACCTAACAATTGTAATCAGTGTAACTGCCTTATTGTACCCTCAATGAATCCCCAACAATAAAAAAAAAAAAAGATTGGGGTCTTGCTATGTTGCCCAGGCTAGTCTCAAACTCTTAGCCTGAAGGAATCCTTCTGCCTCAGCCTTCCAAATTACAGGATTACAAATATGAACCACCATACCCAGCCCAAACCACCTTTTTAATTTTAATTCACATAAACGTATATAAGGCCTAAACTCTTATTCTATTTAAGATTATTTTACCAAGGTACCTGTTACTTCTTTAAGTGATCCCCTAACCTAGTTTTCTGTTGACCTTTAGCATAGAATTGAATATAGCAGGCTTTACAAAATATAAAGAGAAGCCATTTACCTATTCATTCTTACTGGCATACTCACCTGGGTACTAATCCAGACCAATGCATGTAACCTAAGTAGCTACTGAAAACAAATGATTTTCAACATAAGAGAAATGAGAATTAGGCCAGCAAGGCAAGAGTTCGAAGGACTTATTTTTCACAGTCAAATCAAATAAATGTTCTTTTTAAAAGCTATTATCTCAGCTCATAATACCTGTAAGGCTTCTAAACTTTTTCCCCTTGTACACAAAAATGCATTTAATCCTCACAAACTTAATTAACGTAAGGACCAACTCCACTGACTTTCTAGACAAAATTTTATCCAAAAAATATTCCTTGGCTAAACAGCTGAATTTGGTAGTTGAATTAACAGCCTGAATTTATTACAGTTTCTGTCAGTCTCACAAGTAAAAAAGGAGGTCAAACTTGAGATAGTTAACAAGGTAGGGAGTTGGAAAGAAAACACAGGGAACTATTGGTCTGATAAAAGTCTTAGAAACAAATTTCTTCTAGGCTAACACAGTAACTTATTAATATCAGAATGTATTCCACATCATCAGTTTCTTGGGATTGCTGAGGAACAGTAAGCACTGTGGAATCTGGCACTTCATGGTCTCCACCTAGCTCCCCTCCCTAAACTCAGAGGGCTCACTCACAAAATCCTGAAAAGACAAGGACCAGTCACCACAGTTCCAGGCTAGTTTCTGCTATTGGCTAAACTATGCAGGTAAGACAGGAGGTATATACCTCAAAGAAGAAGTTAACATTATAGATACATTTAAACGTGGGGAGGAGATACTGATGACCAGTCGATTAGTCCTATTAACGAAATTTGCATCTAGGGTTGATATTTGCAAAATTTAAAAGTGTAAGTATAATTTACCAGTCTCGCTGTCAATTCCAGTCACTATTCCTAAGACTAGTATTAAAGGCTATAAAATGTTTCAAAATAATTCAAAAGGGCAAGGGTGACGAAATCAGATGAAACAGGAGTAGCCATGAATTAATCATTTTTGCAGCTGAATGATGCATCTATGAGAGTTAGTTGTATTTTCTTTGTTTAGGCTTGAGCTTTTCTATAATAAAATATGAAAACATTTTCCTAATGCTTAACCTCTCAAAGTCAGAATTCAACCTCATTTAAGAACTTTTAAGAGTACAGAAGAGAGGATGTTACTCTTTTTTTTTTTTTTTTGTAGAGACAGGGTCTCACTTTATGGCCCTCGGTAGAGTGCCATGGCCTCACACAGCTCACAGCAACCTCCAACTCCTGGGCTTAAGCAATTCTCTTGCCTCAGCCTCCCGAATAGCTGGGACTACAGGCGCCCGCCACAACGCCCGGCTATTTTTTGGTTGCAGTTTGGCCGGGGCTGGGTTTGAACCCGCCACCCTTGGTATATGGGGCCAGCGCCTTACCGACTGAGCCACAGGCGCCGCCCGGATGTTACTCTTAAATTAGTACAGAGGTATGCATTAAAAACAAAAAGAAATTTCAGTGCTCCTGAATTCTCTATACAAAAACTAGGGATTTAGGACATACAATCTAAATGCTAAAACAATATGGCATATTGTGAAACCAATGGTTCAACCTGTAAAAATGTTACCCAGCTAGTAAAAATGATCATTAAGCATCCAATGAGTCAACATGGAAAAATGTTTACTTCGTTTAATGAAATAAGCAAAAGAGAAATTTCATGTCATTACTGTAACTATATAAAACATATAACAAAGGAAAAACATATATAACAGACTAGTTAAAAAGGAATACAATCATGAGTTCTGGTGGTAGAACTACAAATGAGAATTTTTACAAATTTGTTATAATGCTGCTTTATGAGAAATAAAAAAATTTAAAAGACACGTGGCCATGCTGCTCCCAACTATTTGCACACAAAAGCATCTTCAAGCCATGTTGGCAGGGCCAGGGATAACGGGAAGATTGCTAGGCACCACAGCAGCAACAAGAACCACCATGCTGGACAGCGCCTGTGGCTCAGTGAGTAGGACGCTGGGTTCAAACCCGGCCCAGCAAACTGCAACAAAAAAAAAAAAAAGAAAGAAAGAAAAAATAGCTGGATGTTGTGTTGTGGTGGGAGCCTGTAGACCCAGCTACTTGGGAGCCTGTAGTCACAGCTCACAGTAACCTCCAGCTCTTGGGCATAACTCTTAAGATTCTTAAGAATCACTAAGCCCAAGAGCTGAAGGTTGCTGTGAGCTGTGACACTATGGCACTCTACTAAGGGTGACAAAGTGAGACTCTGTCTCTAAAAAAAAATAAATAAAAATAAGAAAAGAACCACCATGCTGTTGCTAGCTATATGTATAACCCTCAATACAGAACCAAACTTCTTTCACAAGCCCATCATTTGCTATTCATTGGCACTGTCATACATACCATATGAATAATAGACAAGAACTTTTCAATTCATTAAAAACTCTGTGGGAAAACCCATAAAATAAACAGTCTAGAGAAATAATAGTAAAAGTCAATGTTTGGATATGAGATAAATCAGAAAGTTGTAATGTCCACAGACTAAGGGGAAAAATGGCCCAGCTTTAATGTCTGAGCTGTTACCTTTCTCTTCCTTTTAATATGACATTTCTGCACAACCAGTTTGCTTTGTTTTACTTTGTTTTTAATTTTGAAAAGCATTTTCCCTACAAATCCCTAATGAAGCTTGAAATTAACATGGCCTTTTCAATTCCTTCTCTGTGCACCAGCATAAAACAGTTTGGATCTAGGAAATGTCACAAGGTAGAAGGACAATATTACAGTCAATCATTTTCTTTTTTTAAGCCTTGGAGCACTATTTACGTATCCTCAGGACTGATGAAAATGTAGTTGGCATGTTCTTCCATCTTCTTGGCTTGGACTGGGCCCTAAATGATCCACCCAACACTGAAATGTCCATTCTATGCTCTTTTTGGTCAAAGGTGTAGGAGAAGGGGGCTGTGCAGAGCTGCTTCACTGGGGTTCAGCTCTATGGGATCACAATAGTGCCTTGAAAAGACAGAATAAGGAAGACAGGGATTGCTTCTTTACAGAAAGGTAAATTCATAAAGTATGTATGCTATGTGAGGTAATGTATATGTCAATTAACTTGATTTAGCCATTCTATAACGTATATACATATTTCAAAACACGTTGTACACTATACAATTTTCATCAAGAAAATTAAATATGCAGATGACCCTCTCACAATTCACTTATATACAACAAACATTGCTTCTACCATATGCTACTTCCCAAAAAAGGAATAAAAAAAACCCTGGCATCCAAGAACCATGTATTTTAGTCCTGATTCTACTTATTAGCTGACTAAAAGATGAGAGATAATATCTAGGTGAAGCTCACAGGAAAACAATGAATAGAAATTAAACTACTCTATACTGTGGAGTATTCTATAATTATTATTACTAAGTAAACAATAAAAGGAGACAAGAGAGATCTAGGAAATGTTAAATGATTTCTCACAAAAAACTGGGTAACTATAAATTAGTGTTCATTTTATTTTCAGGATAGAGGTTTCTTCACTCCAATTTCTTTGTTATTTCCTGTACTTACCATGACAGGAGGCCCAGATTAGGAGGAGAAATCCTCTTCCCTTCTTCACTGTCTGACAAGGATCTTCTTTCCCTTATGCTGAGATCTTAAAAAAAAAAAGGGGGGGGGAAGTAAGGGGGACAAAATTGGCAATAGTTTTTCCCCTAATTGGAAATAGTTTTTCCCCTATTTAAAGTGACTGTGTGTGTGTGTGTGTGTGTATCCCTAAAAACCAGAGTCAGACAAGAAACATTTGAGCATCACCCAGGCAATTCCCAGTTGTCAAATCCAAACCCCATAATTCATTTGTAAAAATTCTTTTGGTCTTAACTGATTTCTGCAAAAATGTAGCAAAGGCTAAGATTTCTAAAGTTGACAGTAATAGAAAAATAAAACTTGGATGGGAGTTATAAAGGAACAGTTAAAATGAACCTGCAAATACAAAAACAATATTCTTGTATTTCGGAGTGTTTTGTGATTATCTGCAAGCTCAAAATATAACCCCCATCTGTGGAAACCAAACTGACTTGGGTTGATATATATGAAAAACTGCCTTATTAACCAAATATTGTATGTTCTTCTGAAAACTTAATGAACCATGCTAACACCTTTACATGGTCTTTTAAAAACAAAAAAAGGAACAGGAAGAATACCCAACTAGAAACCCAAAGACGGGCTAGTAAAAAAGTGACTGAGTCAATGTTTTCTTTTGATTACTCTCATAAAAAACTAACATTTCTGGTTTGCTAAACTTCCATAAAGTGAGGATACTTTAGGGAACTTGGGCTTCAATGTTCAACATAAACTCTTTAAAAGCAAAGTAAGTGAGGGTGAACAGAAGACAAAGTAGTAGCAGGTCCCAGGTCTTATCAAGCCATGGGGGAGGGGGGTGAACAGAGGAGTGGCTTGAGATGATTCCAAGAGTCACTCTGGTTATTGGGTGAGAAATAGACAAAACTGCTGGGAGTGAGGAACAAAGGAGGAAGAAGGGAGAACAATTTGAGGGCTACTTCAATAATCCAGACAAGAGACAGTACACTGTTTAAAAGGTACTAGTGCAGTGGTTCTCAACCTTCCTAATGCCACGATGTATTTTCATTATTACAAAGAGGTCGCGACCCACAGGTTGAGAACCGCTGTATTAGTGGTAGAAGTGGTAGGATATTGCTGGGTTCTGGATATATTATACTTTGAAAGTTACCACCCCTAGGATTTGAGCTAATGAATATGAGAGGAAAAAGAAGTTAAGCTTTTCATCTCAGCAACTGGAAGCAAGGATTTCTCATTTACTGATGAGGAACATCTGTAAGAAAAGTGATTGCCCCACCCCATGTACAGATAGAGGAGAAAGAACAAGAATTGAGGGGTTTGAGACACATTATTTTTGAGATGCCTATCAGATATCCAAATGAAAATGCCAAGTAAAGTGTCGATAAACCAGCCTGGATTGGCATATTGCTACAGGCTGCCTGGAGATCAAAAGATATTGATATCTCTGCCTGGAAGCAAGATATATTAATATAATGTGGGAAAAAGCAGTGTGTGGATGGCATATGAACCAAACACAAGACAGGTGTAAGTGGAGAGGCTAAAAAGACCAAGGAGAGGGGCTTGGGACACTCCATCTTTTAGAGGCTGGAATAATGGTTCAGTATATATAACAAATCAGAGTCATCATTCTCTCCATTCTTCCAAATCAAGTCAAAACTTAGTTATTTGACCAGCTCAAGAGAACCCAAGTTAGTATAAAATCCTCATTTATTTTCATTTCAATAAATATTTACTCAATACCTATTATATTCCAGGCCCTGTTCTAGACATTAGGAGGACAGCTGTGAGCAAGAAGTCATTGGAATTTAATTTTACTGTATTCCCCACTAGAAACAAAGAAATATCTAACATTAGGTAGCTGGTGAGTATTGCAAAGAAAATAAAGTCACTTTGGAGACAGACAGTAAAAACATAGTGCTGTTTTAGGTAGGAAGATAAGTGTGTGCAAAGGCGGCACTTGTTGGAATTAAAAAGGAGAGGGACAAAGGCAAACAAATTATTCATTCCAAAGTTATGAAATCACTAGAAGAATAGGATGCTATTATATAGAAATCTTAAAAAAAGAAACACCTACTGAATTTTTTTTAATGTTATACAGTAAAAGTATGTTTTAGGATAAAATGTCTAATGACAACATCATTCATATACAGTATCTGAAACAAATTATATGGAAGTGAATTTGATATATTTTGCAAAACCCTTAAATAACTCAAAATTTAACTCCAATGATAAAGGTACTAATCCCAAAAATGTACATGGAATGGGAATGTGAAACCAATCCTCATCATTACTGGTGAGAATGTAAAATGGTTCAACTGCTGTGGAAAAAGTTTGGCAGTTCCTAAAAGTTTCACAGAGTCACTGCACGTCCCATCAATTCCCAGGTCACACAAAAACTTGTACACAACAGCATTATTTACAATAGTCAGAAACTGGAAACCCAAATATACATCAAATGATGAATGGATAAACAAAATGTAGTACATTCTGCATACACAATGTACATATAACAGATTATTCAATAATAAAATGGAATAAAATATTAATACATGATATAACATGGATAGAAAACATTACACTGGCTCAGCACCCGTAGCACAGTGGTTATGGTGCCAGCCACATATACCACGCCTGGCAAGTTCGAACCCCGCCCAGGCCTGCTGAACAACAATGACAACTGCAACAAAAAATAGCCAGGCACTGTGGCAGGTACCTGTAGTCCCAGCTACTTGGGAGGCTGAGGCAAGAGAATAGCTTAAGCCTAAGAGTTTGAGGTTGTTGTGAGCTGTGATGCCATGGCACTCTACCGAGGGCAACATAGTGAGACAGTGTCTCAAAAAAAAAAAAAAAGAAAGAAAGAAAGAAAGAAAAAGAAAAAAAGAAAAAGAAAAGAAAACATTACACTAAGTGAAAGAACTTGACGTACAAAAGGCCATATATTGTGTGATTCCATTTATATGAATGGGTGAATCCATAGAAAAACGAAGTACATTAGTGGTTGCCAGTAACAGGAAATGACTGCTCATGGGAACTTAGTATCTTTGTAGGATAAGATTGTTCTGAAACAGTAATGTTTGTACAACATTACAAGGATAGATTTTATGTGATGTGAATTATAGCTCAATAAAAAAAAATAGGCGTATAGAATATAATCAAATATTTCATGAAATAAAAATAATCTTACTGCAAGAAAGTTATGGTATTAACCCAGCAGCAATGACCATCTATGCACCTAAACTATGATCTTGAAAGACTAATTCCCACTTGAAAAGGATCCTGAGAAAAAAATAGACAATTTTAGGCCTAGAACAGAAAATGCACAAGTTGGTTCTGGAACATCTATTTTACATTGGAAAGCAAGAAAACCATCAAATACTACTGAAGGTATGTCAAAAAGACTTTTTGGAACCAACTTGAAGATATCCATTAGCCAAAAATGGGATAATTTCAGTGAAAATAGAACACTGCAACGAACTGAGTTTCAATGTTTTAAATGTAAGTTCATAATGAAACACATTCATCCTCCCCTCCCACGCACACACAGAGTTCACCACTGGAAGATGCTAAGAAACCAACCTCTTATTTTTGAAAACTGGTAAATAAGAGAAAAAAATTATTTATCCTGCCTTCCTGTACCCAAACTGAACCTGTATAGAATCAAGTAGTTGATGAGGGAAGTATTCCATCTAATGTATGAAGGAAATAACTGAATAGCACTACCTTACAACTACTACTGAAATACAGGATAAAATATAACCTAGTCCGTGGGAAACTACAAGAAAATAACTCCAATTCTTTAACAAAACTACAAGATAAAAGATGGTGGGGAAACAAATTTAAAGAGACTTAAGTGACCATGTCACCCCACTGCCATATGGACCTTATTTGGATCCTGATTCAAAGTTTAAAAATAAAACTGAGACATTAGAGAAATAGGACCACATATTAAATACTTTATGATATTAAGGAATCATTACTAACCTTCTATATAACTGACAATTTTGCTGTGGTTATGGGTTTTTGTGTGTGATGATGGATTTAAAAAAAAGAGTTTAGGACCAAGTGTGGTGGTGGTAATCCCAGCACTTTGGAAGTCTGAGGCAGGATTACTTAAGGCCAGGAGTTGAAGACCAGCCTAAACATAGTGAGACCCTGTCTCTACAAAAAATAATTAACCAGGTATGGTGGCATCCCTCTGTAAGTCTCACTACTCAGAAGGCTGAGGCAGAAGGATCACATAAGCCCAAGAGTTTAAGGTTGCAGTGAGCTATGACAATGCCACAGCACTCTAGCCTGGGCAATAGAGAAAGACTCTGTCTCAAAAAAAAAAAAAAAAGACTGGTGGAGTCAAAGTTTTAGCTGTCATAAAACTAGTTTTTACAGTAAACATCAATATGGACTGGAGTCATTTCAGAGGGGTTTTTTCTCAGAAAATTTTAAAGAAAAACCCTCACAGACATCACAATTAGATGTTCCAAATGAAATGTAACGTACTCAAGTTAGTTACACTGCACGAGAAATCAAATGACAATTACAATGACAAATGCAACAACAACAACAAAAAAAGCCAGGTGTTATGGAGAGTGCCTGTAGTTCCAGCTACTCCACAGGCTGAGGCAAGAGAATTGCTTAAGCCCAAGAGTTTGAGGTTGCTGTGAGCTGTGACACCATAGCACTCTACCGAGGGCAACATACTGAGACTTTGTCTCAAAAACGAAAAAGTCTCAGTCAAGTTAAATATAGTCATCACTCATAAATGATGCCCTCCATGTCTAAACCAAATAAAGACTGTAAAATTTTGTGCTGTACTTCAGTCAAAAATTACAGAGAACCTACCATGTGTCAGTCAGAATAACACTGTGCTGGTTCTGCATTAATGCAACTTAGGTCCCACTGCAGAAAATAGAAAATGACAATTACAAATTATACTAAATGTAATGAAGGAAACAAGCAGGATGTTGACACAAGAAACTAGGCTACAGGGAATAAAGTATTCAGTAAAGACTATCCTGTGGGGCAAGGCAAGTTTCTGGACTAGGGAACAGCACGTGTTCCTGAAACAGAAAAGAGTTTGATGATTTGGAAAAACCAAGAGGAAATTCTTGTAACTAAAATGCATTATATCAGAAAAGAAGACTGGCACAAATTGAAGAAACATACAAGGAAAAGATCATGTAAATAGTAAGAATATAACCTAAGTACAACTAGGAGCCACTGATAAGTTTTAAATAGGAGGATGGCATTGTTTGATCTTAAGATTACTCTACAGCACTCTGGGAGGCCAAGGTGGGTGGACTGCCTGAGTTCACAGGTTTGAGACCAGCCTGAGCAAGAGTGAGACTCTGTCTCTCTAAAAACAGCCCGGTGTTGTGGTGGGTCCCTGTAGTCCCAACTACTTGGGAGGCTGAGGCAACAGAATCACTTGAGCCCAAGAGTTTGAAGTTGCTGTGAGCTATGGCACCGCACTACACCACAGTCACGAAGTGAGACTGTCTCCAAAAAGAAAAATTACTCTGGTTGCTATGTGGTGGAAGAATAAGAAAATTAAGAGATAATTTCAGGAAGAGAATGGTGACTTGATTTAGAATGCAGACAGTACAGATAAAATTAAAACATAAGGTATTTTGATAAAATAAAAGTGAAAGGTACTTTGGTGTATACCTAATAGGACCAGGTAAAAACCTAGAAATGAGGTGTGTGGAGAGGAGATTAAGATAACAGACAAAAACAGTTCAAAGAGGTGCTGCTTTAAGCACATGAGAAAAGATAAAATTTCTACAGGAATTCCACATTTAAAAAAAAAAAAAAAAGCCAAGATCAAGAGTAACTCTGTAGCCTATGTGAATCAAGCACCTGCTAATGATTCCTTTTAAAACTATGAAGAACAAAACAAATACGACCAACCCTTAAGAAATATTCAGGGCTGCAATAAACATTCTGATCCAAATGTCTTTGTTGTAAAAGATTTTTGTTCATCTGGGTAGATACCTAGCAATGATACTAAACGATCAAACAGTAGGTCAACTTTAGTGCCTTGAGAACTCTCCATACTTCTTTCCAAAAAGGCTGTATTAGTTTACAGTCCCACTAGCAGTGTAGAAGTGTTCCTTTCTCTCCACATCCATGCCAGTATTTGTAGTCTGGGGATTTTGTTATGTGGGCTAATCTTACTAGAGTTAGGTGATATTTTTGCACCAGAATGTTTATTGTAGCCCAATTTACAATAGGCAAGTCATGGAACCAGTCTAAATGCCCATCAATCCATGAATGGTAAACAAATTGTGGTATATGTTTGCCATGGAATACTACACAGCCATAAAAAGGGGGGAACTTTACATCTTTTATGTTTACCTGGTGGAAGCCTGAACATATACTTCATAGTAAAGTATCTTAAGAATGGGGGAAAAAATACCCAAAGTACTCAACACTATTATGAAACCAATATACAAAGACACATTCATACAAATGATAAAATACAAAGATAGTCCAGAAAGAAAGAGGGGAGAAAAGGCAAAGAGAGCTGAGTGGGTAAAAGGGGGCTGTTAAAGGGTATGGAGTTTCTCCTTTTGAAATGATGGGTACACATCTCATGAATATATTAAAAGCCACCGGGGTGGCACCTGTGGCTCAAAGGTGTAGGGCGCTGGCCCCATATGCTTGAGGTGGCGGGTTCAAACCCATCCCCAGCCAAAAACTGCAGGGGGGTGGGGAGAAACAGCCATTGAATTGTATCCTTTACCTGAGTAAACTATATGGTACATGAATTATATCTATTAATATATTTGAATTAAACTTTTTTTAAAGTAAATGTTCCCTTCTCACTACTTACAGCCTACACATAAATAGGACAACTGTTGATTATTGTATAGTTCTGTTCAGACATTTCACTATGTATATAGTCACACATGGCTTAACACATGTTCTGAAAAATACATCATTAGAGTTTTAATTGCTGTTTGAACATCACACAGTGGTACTTACACAAACCTAGATGGGAAAGCCTACAGCATACCTAGTCTATATGGTATAGCCTATTGCTTCTAAGCTACAAACCTATAAGGTATGTGACCATCTGATTAAGTGTTGTAAAAGCAATTGTAACAGTAAGCCATTTGTATATGTAAACATAGGGTATAAAGACAGAAAACAGGACATCTGCATAGGGTATTTAACATGAATAGAGCTTGCAGGACTGGAAGCTGCTCTGAGTGAGTCACTGTGAGAGTCATGAGTAAATGTAAGTATCTAGGACATACTGTACACTACTGTAGAGACTTTGTAACTGCTATACACTTAGGCTACACTATATATGTAAAAAATAAAGTAACTGCACTACAACATTATGACAACTACAACATCACCAGACAAGAGGAATTTTTCAGCACCATTAAAATTTTATGGGACCTCAGGTGGCACCTGTGGCTCAGTGAGTAGGGCACTGGCCCCATATACCGAGGGTGTGGTGGGTTCGAATCCAGCCCCAGCCAAACTGCAACAAAAAATAGCAAGGTATTGTGGGGTGGGGCCATGGTCCCAGCTACTTAGGAGGCTGAGGCAAGAGAATTGCCTAAGTCCAAGAGCTGGAGGTTGTTGTGAGCTGTGATGCCACAGCACTTTACAAAGGGCGACAAAGTGAGACTATCTCTTATTTAAAAAAAAAAAAAAATCTGGGCGGCGCCTGTGGCTCAAGGAGTAGGGCGCCGGTCCCATATGCCGGAGGTGGCAGGTTCATACCCAGCCCCGGCCAAAAACCACAAAAAAAAAAAAAAAAAATCTTATGGGACCACGGTCATATACATAGTCTGTCGCTGAGTGAGATATCATTATGCAGCTCATGACTGTACAAAGACACACATAATCCTACACTCCAAAATGGGGGTATCATACTGCATTTATTGTTCTGTAACTTAATTTCCTCAATATAGCAAATCCTTCCTATGTCAACACATACATGTGGCGGTGCAGTCTGTCAGTATACCATAACCCAACCATTCATCAATTGCTAAGACTTTTAGGTTGTTTCCATTTTTCCATTACCACCAAGAACACCACTATAATCATCCTTACTCGTATCTCTGCACAAGTTCTTATTTCTGTAGCTCTGATTCTTAACAAATTTATTACACAAAAGGATATAAAACTGGGTTGTACGTGCACAGGGGTTATTACTGCCAGCGATTATACACACATACTCTATCAACTTGGTAGAAGTTTTAAATGTTCTGTAATTTAACAACTTAAAATATGAATAAGCATTATTTGTATTAATTCCAAAGCACATTTATACGAGTGAAGAAAAATTATATGATTGTTCATAACAGTTACTGCTCTAGGAAGAGTGGATGTAGGGACTTTGTTTCTGTACTTTTAGAACACTATATTTATAATTAGAAAAACAAAGATAATGATAAAGAAAAAACAAATAGGGATATAAAACTATGCCTCTGATGGCAGACGAGATGCAAGTCCTGATTCTGCCACTAACTCTTTGACTTTGAGGGCAAGTCATGCTCCCTCTCTGAGACTCAGTTTCTTCATCTGTAACACAAGGAGAAAAACAGTTGTACCAAAAAGTTACAAGAATTAAAAGATACAGTGTATATGATATGTTTAGTATAAGTACTACTATATAATAAGCAGTTTTAAAATAATAGGTATATAGCAATCATCTACATGACAACACATGGTTCTGGAGATAAAAATTATACCTCATTAAATACACTGTTCCATTACAAACAATTTGGATAGGATAGTTCAACATTTTCTTTTTGTACACCTACTCTCTTATGCAGTTATGTTTTCCTCAACCATTTAAAAAAGGGTTGTCTTTTAAATGTCTCTTTAACCTTTACTACTTTTAATAGTCTCTTTAAGCCTTACTATTTCAGTAGTGTTTCCTAACAAAATAATCTGTATGATCACAGGTCTACTTCCAAATTCATAAAATTTAACATTGATGGAATACTCTAATCTATCCTCTCTACTACAATTTTGTCAACTGATCCAATTATATTCTTCACAGAATTCCACCCCCCCCAAAATAAAGGACCCAGACCAAGATCACCTATTGAATCTGTCATATCCCTTTAGTCTCTTTTAATTTGGGATAGATGTTATATTAATTTAAATGATATGTTCCTGGCATCAAAATTAATAAATCCACATCTTTCCCTCCAAACCTCGATGTTTCCTCAGATAAGAATATTAACATTGGCCAGACACTGTGGCCTCCCACCTGTAATCCTAGCACTCTAGGAGGCCAAGGTAGGTGGATTGCCTGAGCTCACAGGTTTGAGACTAGCCTGAGCAAAAGCCAAGACCCCGTCTCTAAAAATAGCCAGGCATTGTGGTGGGCACCTGTAGTCCCAGCTACTTGGGAGGCTGAGGCAAGAGACTCGCTTGAGCCCAAGAGTTTGAGATTGCAGCACTCTACTGACAGTGATAAAGTGAGACTATCTCAATATAAATAAATAAAAAGAATGTTAACATTTTTTCATTCTGTTTTGTAAATGTAGGTCTTTGATGTTTTATCTATAGATGGATTCTGAAGTCTAAAATCAGTAAACATTTACATTATAGCAATATAAATATTAAATGCTGCAGAGCCAAGTTATATGTTAGGATTACATTTCCTTCTGTAAAGGTTTAATCTACAAACTCCCTGAGCCAAATGAAAGATAAAATTCTTATTCCAAGCCTCAAGATCAAAAGAGAAAAAGACTTCTCTTTTTCTTAAGATATGAGAATTTGACAGCAGAGACCTGACAGTTGGCTCTTTGCTCCATCATCAGTACTACCCCACAATATGACTTCTCAAAAATCTTTACAATAATAAAGCAAAAGCATCATTTAATCTTTCTACAGAGCACAGTATCTCATCTTCTAGGTGCCTGTTTAAGAAAAATTAATTCCTTACTCAGAAACTAAAATTTATATTTGCAAACAAGAACAATAAAACCAAGTAACATACTGAGCAACACGGACTACAAGGACACAGATTATACATACTAGATAAACTGTCACTACACAGAAAGGGGAGAAAGAAACAGGAACTGAATCAACAAGATTATGATAACCAATCTCTACTAGAACCAATCTATTCTCCTCTTATTCTTGCCAAAACAAAAAAAGCCCTAATCAAGAGGAATTCATGGTGAGAAGGCATTGGTATCCCTGGACTCAAGGAATGTTTTCAGTGAACTGACACTTCAAATATGAAGATGGTTCTTGCCTTCAAAGCGTTGACAATCCTGTACAAGTGACAAATAAAATAAGACAGTGTGTGTTAATAGATGTAGACATATGATTCCATGTTAATGCAAAAGACAGATTTTGAGCTGGGCAAAAGGAAGCTTTTGTAGAAGACTCAAGGTTTTAATGGTTCTGAAGCAGACAGATTTAGAGCTATTGAGACAAAGGGGACTGGAATGATACATGCAGCAGAAGACAAAAAAAGCATCTTGCAAAGTATAAGAGACACATTTAAGTGGTCAGCGTGGCTACAAGAGGTGCACTAAGTGCACAGGGAAAACAGCTGATCTCTTGTCACACTAAGGACCTTTTTTTTTGCAGTTTTTGGTGGGGCCGGGTTTGAACCCACCACCTCCAGCATATGGGGCCAACGCCCTACTCCTTTGAGCCACAGGTGCCTCCCAAGAAATAAGTTGTACGTGTTTTGTTTTGTTTGTTTGTTTGTTTCTTAAGAGACAGTCTCACTTTGTGGCCCTCAGTAGAGTTCTGTGGCATTACAGCTCACAGCAACCTCCAGCCTTGGGCTTAGGCGATTCTCTTGCCTCAGCCTCCCGAGTAGCTGGGACTACAGGCACCCGCCACAACACTCGGCTATTTTTTTTTTTTTTTGTAGAGACAGAGTCTCACTTTATGGCCCTCGGTAGAGTGCCATGGCATCACACAGCTCACAGCAACCTCCAACTCCTGGGCTTAAGCAATTCTCTTGCCTCAGCCTCCCGAGTAGCTGGGACTACAGGTGCCCGCCACAACGCCCGGCTATTTTTTGGTTGCAGTTCAGCCGGGGCCGGGTTTGAACCTGCCACCCTTGGTATATGGGGCTGGCGCCTTACGGACTGAGCCACAGGTGCCGCCCTCGGCTATTTTTTTAATTGCAGTTTGGCTGGGGCCAGGTTTGAACCCACTACTGTCAGTATATAAGCCACTGAGCCACAGGCACCACCCCACACTAAGGATCTTGATCCTTGTTCTAGAGGCATTAACAAGCCAAAGGTTCCCAAACAAGGAAATGATTTGGATTTGGAAACCTAAACCAAAGCATTAACTTCTCTTTTCAATAAAACTGGATCATAATTCCCTAAATTAAACAGATAGCAAAAACAAGAGCCAGTTAATAAAGACTTATGTAGTAACAGATACACACAGGTCTATGAAAAGGAGGAGACATTTTATGAGACAAGACAGGGATTGCAATCTACATTAAAGAAATGACTAGCAACTTGTTTTTCTCTTTATGACTCAGATTTGTACTACCATAGTCCCCCCCGCAACATCCACAGGGGATCCATCCTAAGACCCCCCCCAGTGGAAGCTTGAAACCAAAGATAGTACTGAGCCTATATATCTGTTTTTTCCTATATATAAATAGACCTATAATAAAGTTTAATTTATAAATCAGACACAGTGAGATAAAGAACAATAATAAAATAGAACAATTATGGGCGGCGCCTGTGGCTCAAGGAGTAGGGCGCCGGTCCCATATGCCGGAGGTGGCGGGTTCAAACCCAGCCCCAGCCAAAAAAAAAAATAGAACAATTACAATGTAAATGTGATGTCTCTCTTTCAAGGCCCTTAATATTTCTGGGCCTCAGATAACTAGAACTGAAGACAAAATCAAAGATATGGGGAGAACTACTGAACTAATTCTAGTAAATAAGAAGTCTTGATTTTCGGGCGGCGCCTGTGGCTCAGTGAGTAGGGCGCCAGCCCCATATGCCAAGGGTGGTGGGTTCAAACCCAGCCCCGGCCAAACTGAAACCAAAAAATAGCCGGGCGTTGTGGTGGGTGCCTGTAGTCCCAGCTGCTCGGGAGGCTGAGGCAAGAGAATCGCGTAAGCCCAAGAGTTAGAGGTTGCTGTGAGCCGTGTGACGCCACGGCACTCTACCCGAGGGCGGTACAGTGAGACTCTGTCTCTACAAAAAAAAAAAAAAAAAAGTCTTGATTTTCATACAGACATATACTAATTTAAGAAAACTCAAAACAAGAATACAGTAACTAAGAAAATGTCATAAAGGCTACGTTGAACAGTTTGATGAGAATATTTCAGATTGTATATGAAACCAGCACAATGTACCCCTTGATTGCCCTAATGTACACAGCTATGATTTAACAATACAAAAATAAATAAAGTAAAAAATTCTCTAATTTTCAAAAAAAAAAAGAATCAAGTTTCAATGCAAAAGAATTACAGATCGACAGGGAATATTTATTTTAGACAAAAGATTAGTGGTACTACCTAGCTCAGTAACGGTCACATCTCAAGCAAGAAGGGGGTGTATATGTAAGCCCCTGACCCCACTGATGCTTTGTTTTTGAATATTCTGCTGTCCCATATAAACAAATATACCAAAAACCACTGGTGGGGTAAGTCCCTGACTCCCTCATTTGGGAGGTGACTTAAATACAAGTTTTCAGGCACAAAGCATTGTTTTATGGCACAATTATATATGGGAGAAATGACCTCGCATAAGTCCTAGTGAAAACAACATATTTGGAGACATTAAAGTGAAGAAAAACTCACCTGAACAATTATGAACATGGACAAACATACCCCTAGAATCAAACTGTAAACTAACTTTCCTGCCTCAACACGGTACAGGGAGTACAGGGCAGAAAAAGGAAAAAAAACAGTAACAAAAAAATGAACTAACCAAATGAAGTCTGTCCCAATAACTTTTTCTACTAGAAGGTTATCACAAGGAAATCTGCAAAAGAAAAACCAGTCAACTTATTAATGACGAATATCACAAGACACTTAGATCTCCCCTTAAGACTTTCCTCTACAACTTAAAATACCATGACAATAGATTTTTAAATTATTACAATGTGGACTAATCAATCACAGATTTTAAAATGTTTAATTGCACAGAAAAGACCCAGTTAGGCCTCTACAAGCCTTTAGAAATTGTGGAACAAACAGAACAGAGCTTTCTAGAAACCTATAAATACACCTATTTAAGAAGAGTTTTTCTCAGTCAAGCAAACATTTCTGATGCTTCCTCAGGGAAATTTTTGCCACTACAGGAAAAAGTACTTTAAAGAATAATATTATAGCCACATTAGGGTGGGTCTTTAGAGTTTAAGGTATTTTGTACATATAATTGGCTTCTACCATGGGATCTATTTAAGAAAAAAGGCAAGGGAATTATTGTCTAAACACAAAGAATTTTTTTTTTTTATTGCTTGGGATTTATTGAGGGTACAAAGAATTAGGTTCCACTGATTGCATTTGTTAAAGTCCCTCTCATAATCGTGTCCCACTCCCAAGAGGTGTGCCACATACCACAAACACAAAGAACTGTTGTCATGACTAGACAACAATTTGAACTTTAGAGATAAAAGACAGTCTGATTGCTGCAACAATTTCTCTCAATATCTGCAGACACAACTGATTCAAACTAATAATTTAAATGACATGAAGTCACATAATAATGATGTAATAACTAAGAGGAAAGGCATGGAGGCTCAAAGAAAGCCAACAAAAAAACAGACATATTTAGCACCTGTGCAGAACAGTCTATGTGATCACGTATGTGCCACCTACCACACTGACCTCAACAAAGGCAAAAAGGCACACTAATTTGGACCATCTATATAACAAAAGAACCCCAATTATAAAAGTGATCAGGTTGCTGGGCGGCGCCTGTGGCTCAGTGAGTAGGGCGCCAGCCCCGTATGCCGAGGGTGGTGGGTTCAAGCCCAGCCCCGGCCAAACTGCAACAAAAAAATAGCCGGGCATTGTGGCGGGCGCCTGTAGTCCCAGCTGCTCGGGAGGCTGAGGCAAGAGAATTGCGTAAGCCCAAGAGTTAGAGGTTGCTGTGAGCCGTGTGACGCCACGGCACTCTACCCGAGGGCGGTACAGTGAGACTCTGTCTCTACAAAAAAAAAAGTGATCAGGTTGTGTCAAAATCACCAGGAAAAGCTAAGGAGGTCTAGGAGGAGTGGTGCCTGTGGCTCAAAGGAGTAGGGTGCCAGCCCCATATACTGGAGATGGGGGGGGGGGTTTCAAACCCAGCCCCCGCCAAAAACTGCAAAAAAAAAAACCTTTGGGAGGTAAAGGGAGGCTAAAGCCTCTTTGTTGGGATACAGTTTAACTTTAAAGAAAAATGGAATGCTTTTTCCATACTCCTATCTCACTTTTCAAATGCATGATAATTGTGAGTTCAAAACTTTAAGAAGGCAACTCTGAAGAGCTGGCTTCTTTTCACTTATGTAAAAACAAATGGATTTTCATGCACATGCACTGAATATTAAACAGATAAAGAGCAAAACCAGTGTGTAGAGGCAATATTTTTAAAAATTCGTTAAGTGTTCAATTTTGAGAAGTAGGTCTACAGCTGCCACTACTTTGGGTGATTTTTTTTTTCCCCAGTTTTTAGTGCTTCCTAATTTATGTCTATTTAACTTTTCACATACCAGAAACTAGGATTCTATAGCATATGGGTAAGATTATTCCATAGTGGGAGATAATTTAATCACTACCATTAACAAAACCCCACATAAAACTACTAAGGCTTAGCTTAGTCTTACTCCCTAAACCTCAAGTTTTCTTTAACTTTTACTGCTAAAATCAACTATAGACGAAAATAGAAAGAAGGCTGGGCACGGTGGCTCACACCTGAAATCCTAACACTCCGGGAGGCCAAGGCACATGAACTGTTTGAGCTCAGGAGTTCAAGACCAGCCTGAGAAAGAGCGAGATCCCATCTCTACTAAAAATAAAAAAACTGGCTGGGCATTGTGGCGGGTTCCTGTAGTCCCAACTACTCAGGAGGCTGAGGCAGGAAGATCTCTTGAGCCCACAGGTTTGATGTTGCCATGAACTATGACACCAGAGCTCTCTACCCAGGACAGGACAATTGAGCAAAACTCTTCTCAAAAAAAAGAAATGAGAGAGTTCAAAAGTATAGCTTCATTCAGCTAATGTCCTAAGTGTGGATGTGCAATTCATTCAAGAAAGTTTTGGGTAGGCACCATTCTAGGTACTGGGGATGCAGCAATGAACAAAAGGCAAAGTTCTTACCCTTAAGCAGCTGCATTCTATCGTCAACTGCGCTATTCTCAGAGCTGAATGTTTCTAGTGTGACTTTTTACCCCTACTTACCACCATCCGTTGAAAAAGATAAAACAAATAGTAAATAAAAACTGAATCAGTGTCCTGGCTCAGTGAGACCTGCAAACAACATAATTTTTAACAAACAACACACACACATACTCGCACCCAAAACCAGAAGCTAATGTGTCTTTTCTACCTCCTTGGAAACATTAAAGTCTAGGAGTTTTCAAGGTTCCAGACACAACTTCATGATCAGTATGGCATTTCTCTGCTAGCTGTGAGGCACAGATCAGCAGCTAAAATATTAATTATCATTTCCTAAACAAAAAACAACCATCCTTTCCTTAAAAAAAAAATTCTAGTAAGTTGTCAGAAACAGCTGAACTCCAAATTATAATCACATTTCTGTATCAAAGAACTTTATTGCTAATAGTCTATTGAACTAGCAACATTTATGATAATTTTCTTTTTTTTTTGGCCGGGGCTGGGTTTGAACCTGCCACCTCCGGCATATGGGACGGGCGCCCTACTCCTTGAGCCACAGGCACTGCCCCACTTACGATAATTTTCACTGTAACAAATGAAATAATGACAAAAAAAAAAAGAAAGAAAGAAATAATGACCAAAAGATCAATTTTGTATAATTCTAGACCCTACATTAGTGGTGAAGAATATGTGGTAAATTTTTTATTTATATAAATTGATTTTTAAAAGCAGCAAATGCTCTAAATACATTATCTAAAGAAAGCTTGCAACAGAATTTGAAACAGTTGGCTAGTGATGGATGCTTCGATGCTTAAGATTATTTGTCTTCTTTTGGCAGCTGAACTGCTAACAGCTGCTTTTCCCAATATGGACCCAAACATGTTAGAAGTCACAAGCAAAGAAATTATGCTCTAGCATTTTTAAACATTAAGATAGCTGCATTTCACATGGACCTTACTGCTTTTCCCATTTCAGTATGGAAGGGGAAGAAGTTCTGACAGTATTATTCTCAGAAAAGATTAACTGCAACCAAACCAATTTTTTAAAAATTCGTATTAATTTCATTGGGGCCCTTTTAAATCACTTATTTTACAAGCATTTTCCTTTTAAACTGAACCTGTACATACACGGGACACACAAGAGATGAAAATCAAAGATAATATACAATCTGCCAAAGGTGGTTACATTCTTTTAAATTTTAACAAAGAATGTAAAGATATTATGTTCTGGTTTGCTCTTTACAATCATTTCTACATGCAGAAAATATTCACTTCATACTTTAAAATATACTAAATCATTAATATGACAATAAGTTCTATGAGCAATTTTTTTGTTTGTTATTTGAGTTTTTTGTTTGTTTGTTTTTTGAGACAAAAGTCTCACTGTTTCGCCTTCAGTAGAGTGCTGTGGCATCACAGCTCACAGCAACCTCCAACTCCTGGGCTTAAGCAATTCCCTTGCCTCAGCCTCCCAAGTAGCTGGGACTACAGGTGCCCGTCACAACACCCAGCTATTTTTTGGTTGTAGTTGTCATTGTTGTTTGGCAGGCCCAGGCACAGTTCAAACCGGTATATGTGGCTGGTGCCCTAGCTGCTGAGCTACAGGCACCAAGGCACTGTGAGCAATTTGTGATGTCGTTTTCTGACTCCAGGCCCTCTGTGAAAGATCGCGGAGCAAGCACCATTTCACTATAGATTTTAAATTCTTAATTTCTAATTGTATAAAGCAGCATTTAGGTTCACTATCTGAAGTGAAGAAATGTTCCCTATCTCCTAAGAAAGAAAAAAAAAACCTTTATAACTTAACAGACAACAAAAGAAATACTTAAGACTCAGTTGGTGGGCGGCGCGTGTGGCTCAGTGAGCAGGGTGCTGGCCCCATATACCGAGGTTGGCGGGTTCAAACCCACCCCCGGCCAAACTGCAACAAAAAAATAGCCAGGCGTTGTGGCGGACGCCTGTAGTCCCAGCTACTCGGGAGGCTGAGGCAGGAGAATCCCCTAAGCCCAGGAGGTGGAGGTTGCTGTGAGCTGTGTGACGCCACGGCACTCTACCGAGGGCAATAAAGTGAAACTCTGTCTCTACAAAAAAAAAAAAAAAAAGACTCAGTTGGCAAGAAAAGATAATAGGATATCCAAGCATTCAATCACTAGAAAGTAATTGAATTAAAAGCCAAGAAGGGGGCTCCACACCTGTGGCTCAAGCAGGTAAGGCGCCAGCCACATACACCTGAGCTGGCGGGTTCAAATCCAGACGGGGCCCGCCAGACAACAACGATGGCTGCAACCAAAAAACAGCCAGGCGTTGTGGCGGGCACCTGTAGTCCCAGTACTTGGGAGAAGGAGACAGGAGAATCACTTGAGCCCAGGAGTCGGAGGTTGCCGTAAACTGTGATGCCATGGCACTCTACCCAGGGCAAAAGCTTGAGGCTCTGTCTCAAAAAATAATAAATAAGGGGCGGCGCCTATGGCTCAGTGAGTAGGGCACCAACCCCATATGCCAAAGATGGCGGGTTCAAACCCAGCCCTGGCCAAACTGCAACAAAAACAAAAAAATAGCCGGGCGTTGTGGTGGGCGCCTGTAGTCCCAGCTGCTCGGGAGGCTGAGGCAAGAGAATCGCGGAAGCCCAAGAGCTGGAGGTTGCTGTGAGCCGTGTGACACCACGGCACTCTACCAAGGGCAGTAAAGTGAGACTCTGTCTCTACAAAAAAAAAAATAAATAATAATAATAATAATAATGGCCAAGAAGGGTCATTTTATCTATGTGCCACAGGTAGTTTAATACCTATAATTATTATAGAAAGATCAGAAAACTAGCTCCATCCTCACAAAAAGTTTTCCTGACTTCTTTGTCTAGTTCCAAGGTCTACCTTTGGGAAATTAACAGAAGGCAAATTCCTGCACACTCATTAATGTCCTGCCACTTGTTCTCAATTAACCTCCAGTGAAGAGGAAAGAAGTAACTCTGGTTCCCCTACCCTCCCTCTTTTCTTCTCTAGCCTCAAAATCAGAGTAGTAACCAACAATGTGTATACCAAATGGATTTTTTAGGGAAAAAAAAAAAAGGAGGGGGAAGGATTTAAATTCCAAAAATTCATACCTCCACATGGAAACTTAAATTTTCCCAATTATAATCTTGTAACAACTTCTGCCCCTCCTAACATATATATGTAATTATTTATATCTTAAATAACATTACACTGCAGACTCTGTCCTTCCTGCCTCCCACCATTCAAAGAATAAAATTTTAAGTGCATTTTCTTGGGCAAAAGACCCAAAATGATCAATCCCTATGAAAAGGAGTTTTAAAAATAGATTCAAAAAGTTTTCTTAAAATAAGGTTTAAATTAAGAGTTCCCATATCTCTTATATATTCAACAGAAAAAAAACTAATCAATGTGATAGGTAACAAACACCAAAAAATGTGTGGCGTTTTTAAGGCAACTAAAACACTAGGCAAAATTCATCATAAAAACATACCAATGTTTGGGCGACGCCTGTGGCTCAGTGAGTAGGGTGCCAACCCCATATACCAAGGGTGGTGGGTTCGAACCCAGCCCCAGCCATACTGCAAACAAAAAACTAGCCGGGCGTTGTGGCGGGCGCCTGTAGTCCCAGCTACTTGGGAGGCTGAGGCAAGAGAATTGCCTAAGCCCAGGAATTGGAGGTTGCTATGAGCTGTGACACCACATCACTCTACCGAGGGCAACAAGGTGAGACTCTGTCTCTATAAAAACAAAAAACCAATGTCATTTTGTCAAAGTTACACTGCTTGTTCTGATATGTTTTGCTTCTAGATTCTGCCATAAAAAACAATCTCCAAACTCCCTGTTTACGCCACCCCTCTCACAGGTGCCAAAAAGGAACAAGAGTATGCTCACATATAAACCAGAATGCTTTTCCTCTTTTGCCTACGTACTTAAGATATTAAATGAAAGTTCTAAAAAATAAGAAAGTAAATTACACTCAAAAATTAGCTATTTGTATCCCAAACCTAGCTAATCTGCATATTGGTTATCAGCAGATGAATGTTTTGTTAGGAATGTTACTGTTCCTTTCTCCATCTGTAAACAAATAGACTCTCACAACTTCTGGCTCCTTCCAAAGTAACAAATATCAAAGTGGACAAGGACCAAAAAGCTAAAATTCAGACCCATCCTTTAAGCATACAACTTAACAATGAAGAGATTTAAATTTTTAACTGTTGTCATCAGAATTAAAAGTTGTCCAACACCAGCTACCCAAGAGGTATATTCAGAGAAGAGGAACAAAATTCAAACAGTAGAGGCTGTGTGAAATTTTAAGAACCCCCCTCTTCTACTGGCCTAGTTAAAATTTATATTCTTGCAATTAGGTAAGGGACTACTCACATTTTTGAAAATAAGCCAATAAAAACATAAGTAACCTCCAATAACCACACACCACAATGTAGGCTCTGTTTAAATGATGAGCTCAAACACCTACTCTAGTTTCTAAGTAGTTCGCCTCAGACTATTAAATGCCCAAAAGACTAGAAATTGTCTTAACCTGAACCCAATTCCCAGAAAAAGGCCCGTGCTATATAAAAATCAACATGAAACAAACAAACAAAAAATGGAAATGGCAACATCTAATCTGATTCCAAGGTGTGAGAACCTGAACAGTATCTCACCGGCACACAATGAAATAATGTTTTCTTTCAATTATGTATATTAATTTTTCTAATAGTTCAAATGTTAGAATATAAATATTTCAGATGTTTGATCCTAACTACTCAATAAATAGAACCATTAGTTATTTCTTTCAGCATAGAGGAACTATGGAAAAAATTACTGAGTTGGAAGAAGAGAGTCTGGACTGTGAATCCATGAGCCAGGAGAATCCTGAGAGAATCACACCAATGCCCAGAGATACAAAGCTGGAGTACTTAAAACCTTGTACCCCCACTTCCAGTCCTCAAGGTCTACAAACCTCCTGCTACAATTCTTCCTTCAATTATCTAAGATGCTTTAGTACCCTGTCAATAAAACCACACCTCCCCTTTAAGCTCTGAGTTTGTCACCATAGAGTCCTAAATAACAAATCAAATGATTCACACATTTAGCCTGATTTTCTTTCCTTTTTTTTTTTTTGAGACAGTCTCATTATGTCACCCTCAGTAGAGTGCCTTGGCATCACAGCTCACAAGCAACCTCAAACTCTTGGGTTTAAGCAATTCTCTTGCCTCAGCCTTCCAAATATCTGGAACTACAGGCACCCACCATAAAGCCTGGATATTTATTTCGTTGTAGTTGTCATTGTTATTTAGCTGGCCAGAGCTGGGTTCAAACCTGCCAGCTGCAATGCATGTGGCCAGCACCATTAACCACTGTAATATGGGTACCAGGCCAGGCCTGATTTTCTTTAATCATTTTTGAATAATATATATCAGGTTAAAAAAAACATCAAAGAGACAGAATTAGGGCCTTATTATAACTCAATTGAGTATTACTCCAGTTACTATTTCCTGAGAGCTGAACATGGTATTTTTCCTAGTAATCATTAGGCTTTATCTATTAGATATTGCATACTCAACAGAATTTCTTTTTTTTTAGAGACAGTCTCACTTTATCGCCCTCAGTAGAGTGCTATTGTGTCACAGCTCACAGCAACCTCCAACTCCCGGGCCTAGGCAATTTCTCTTGCCTCAGCCTGTACAATGCCCAGCTGTATTTTTTGTTGCAGTTTGGCCGGGCCAGGCTCACACCCACCACCCTCGGTATATGGGGCTGGTGCCCTACCTACTGAGCCACAGGTGCTGCCCCCAAATTTCATGTTCTTAGTCTTCTTATATAGTTTAAACAAAAAAATACTCATTTGAATTAATGTTTCATAACATGGTAATATAAACTATGCCACATCTCTTTCACAGTAACATTAAAAATTAGACCATTTCAAGCCGGGCGTTGTGGCGCGCGCCTGTAGTCCCAGCTGCTCGGGAGGCTGAGGCAAGAAATCGCGTAAGCCCAAGAGTTAGAGGTTGCTGTGAGCCGTGTGATGCCACGGCACTCTACCCGGGGGTGGTACAGTGAGACTCTGTCTCTACAAAAGAAAAAAAAAAAATTAGACCATTTCTAAATAATTTAGAATTCTAATATACTCAAAAATTATAATTTTTAAGAAAGTAAAATATTCTAAATTTAAAAGTCAAATATTTACTTTAATATTTAAACTATTCATTTCCAGTAATAAAATGTTGTACATCTTTATTTTGATTTATGGAGAAATCTATTATTTATAAATCACACACAGCAGCAATTTCAGCAATGAGCACAATTTATAGTTCATTAATTGTAACTAAATAACTGAAATGAATTATATACTTACATATAAAGGCAGATTTCTTGATTTCTAAAATTGAGAAAAGGTTAAATCAGAAATACATTAAGAATGGCAATTATAATTAATTTACATGTTCTATGATCTAAGAGTTTATACAGACTACAAATAAAGTTTTATAACAGATTTACTATTAACCTGGTATTCTGCCTGGCTGAAACCTGCCAGCCTCAAAAAAATCCTAACAATGAACTTGTTCTTTTTTTGTCATTTTACTATCATCTGAAGAAATAATCTTTCATCGCGTTACCACAGAATATCCATATTCATATCCACACATTCTTTGTCCACATAAAAAAAGATATGTCTTACTGATCAAAGATACTCTATATGTATTCAGGTATTTAGTCCTCTTCTATAACATGAAATGTAAGCTTTTCTGTCATATTTCTTGCCTTTTGGCTCTGTTTATATTTCTCCTAGACAAATACTTTTATATAGCATTTTTTAATAATTTATTACCTACTTAGTATTACTGCAATGTATTTAAATAGGATTGAAAGTGCCTCTTCCACAATGTAACTGATCTGATGAGATTTCTAGGGTAAAATATAAGAGTTAAAATGTTTAAAAGCTTAAGTGGACATCTCCAAAGACTGTCAATGTGCATTTCAACCTTCCCAAGAGAGAATCAGGGCTAAAGACGAAGTGAGAGAAGAGAAATATATAGATTAAACATTTACTTGAGAGGAACAAAACAGAAAGGCAGAGACAGAACTCAGTAACCTGGGCATGTTTAAGATACAGCAAGTGGCGTTTGCAAACAGTCTATTGGTGCCACTATCATTCAGACAAGAATTAAATAGAGGAAATGGGAGCAGGGCGTGAAGGAAGAAGGAAAAAGGCTTCTGGGGTATGTGCAATTAGAAGAAGAATCAACTGACCTTTATAACAATGGGACCTACGTATAAATTTAGGTTAATCACTTCTCAGTGCTCAATGCAAACTCTTGACTTCCCAGTTTAGAACATATCTGGCTTTCATCTTTCCCCATACATCCAACTCAGCTACTATTAAACCACTTTACAAATTTTTTAAACCCCTATGTTTTGACGATCCATCTTCTAAATTATTCCTTTGCCACTCAGTGGGAAGATCCAAGAACCACTTCAAGTTTTTTTAGAATTCTAATTTCATCTTAAGTTTTCATGCAACCTGAACAGAGGTATAATTTTTTTTTAGTATATTAAAAAATATTTAAGATTATCACCAGGATGAGATGGCAGTTTGAAGTGATTCAACGTTTGTCCAAGGATCTTCATTCCAGCATTGGTGCATGTTTCTCCTGCTTCCATTCTTTATCTAATGCTTCTCTACCTAGATACAGAAGAGTCAAGCTGGCTAGGCGGCGGTGGCTCACACCAGTAATCATAGCACTGTGGGAGGCCAAGGCGGGGGACTGCCTGAGCTCAGGAGTTCAAGACCAGCCTGAGCAAGAGTAAGACGCCATCTCTAAAAACTGCCAGGCGTTGTGGTAGGCACCTGTATTCTCAGCTACTTGGGAGGCTGTGGCAAGAGAATCACTTGAGCCCAAGAATTTGAGGGTACTGTGAGCTTTGACACCATGGCACTCTACCAAGAGTGACAAAATGAGACTGTCTGGGAAAAAATAAAAAGGGTCAAGCTGCCTTTTAGTTCACTATAAAACTAATGAGACTATACAGTGTAAGTTAAAACACTTTTCACCGTAGGATGAAGTCACAATAATGCATTTGATCACCGTATTTCACAAAATATCTTAAAAGTACACCTTGACCTCTAGCATATCAGTTCACACTGTAACCCTCACTGCAGTCTATCCTACATCCCAAGGTAACTTCCTTAAAGTCTACCTATATAATCAAAGCCCACTTTTTAGCTGGACAGAATTCATACACACAAAATATTACAGAATTCTAAGCAGAAAACAATAGTTTAAGACATATTTAGTAATTCATATCACCAGTCCTACTGAAGATAAATTTAAAAGCTGTACAAAATATTTAAAATTTTCTTAAAAACAAAGAACTAAAAGACTCAAAAAATCAAAATTCCTAAAATACGGAAAACAAAAATTTTAACTAGGAAAATTCCAATTAAAAACCTAAGGTGCTACTAAATACTTTGTAGACTATCAAAAGTTAAAAACAGTGGAGACACCAAATGTTGATGAGGATGCAGAGCAACAGGAATTTTCATATACTACCAAAGGGCAAGTGAATTGAAAAGCCATTTTGGAAAACAACACAGCATTAAAGATACACATATACCGTGGCCTGTTAATTCTGTTCCTGGGCATATACCCTAGAGTGGAGATATACAGGGTATCCATAAAGTTGGTGTGCAATTTACTATGTTAAACTATTTTAAATTGCACATGAACTTTATGTCCACCCTATATAACAGATGAAACAGAATATTCATAGCAGCATTATTCATGGTAGCCCAAACCTGGAAACATCCAAATGTCGAGCAATAAAATCTGTAGTATATTCATACAGGGTGTCCATAAAGTTGGTGTGCAATTTACTATGTTAAACTATTTTAAATTGCACATGAACTTTATGGACACCCTATAGAACAGCAATAAAAACGAATACATTAGAGGAATACACACTACCACACAGGAATGCACAAAAGACAGAAAATATGTACAAAATGATTCTATTCATAACAGACAATATTAAACTCTTGCTGGCAATATATACATGGGTAACAAGACAAATAAAAACCAATGATTACCACAAAGACCAGGACAGTGGTTAGTTATTTCTCAGAGGAAAAGAGAAGGATATGAGTAAGGAACAGAGGCCAAAGCAGCCTTCTGTCTGCAGGTGATATCCTATTTCTTGGCCTGAGTGATGGTGACATTGAGTGCTCATTTTATAATCATTTATTACACTGTATATACAACAGCATTTCACCCACTTTGATGTATATCATATTTTACTATAAAAGGTATGCTAAAAAAGACAACTTGGCTGTAATCCTAGCAGTCTGAGAGGCCAAGGCAGAAGGATCACTTGAGCTCAGGAATTCAAGATAGAAAAATTAGCTGGGCACGTGCACATCTGTAGACCCAGCTACTCAGGAGGCTAAGGCAGGAGAATTGCTTGAGCCCAGGAGTTTAAAGTTGCGATAAGCTGCCATAATACATTCTTAGACAGGATGACAGATTAAGACTCTGTTCTCCCCAGAAAACAAAACAAAAAAACATAGAAAGAGAGATGAATGCATGGGTGGTATAACTTTCATGGGAGATGAAACTTGTGGTGGTATAACTTTTGGAGCAAGGGAAGGAGATTTGAGGGACTTCAATTAACTCTGGAGAAAGGGAACAAGGTCTTATGGGATGGGAGTGGGGAAATAAAACAACACTGAAGAGAGCAAAATAAATTTCACAACTCTAAAGAACAGTGCCCACTTTGCAAAAGTCATGCTGCCTGTGCATGTCCTGAGGATAGTGGTATTCATTCAGAAGACCACAAATCCTAAAATCGCCCTTACAAATTGATGAAGGAGTGCAAGGAGAGAAGAACAAGGGGACCCCCCCACCAAACTCTGAAGGCACAGGCTTAGCTAAAGTAATGATGATAATCAGCCACTGTCCATCCCCTCGTTGCCTGGTAATAGTGCCTCCTTGTTTTCATCCAGTTAGTAGTTATAACCTTTTCCACATAATCTGGTACTTGCAAAGATTCTTAACTTTTCTCTATAGGTAACACTACCTTTTGGAACCCTAAAGGAAGTTTTTAAGATATCTTCCAGACCTTGAATTCCAGTGAATTAGCTAACCCATCCTGACCAGCAGCTCATACCAACCAATTTGATTGGAATCATAACCCCAGAAGCTAAAGTACAAGAAGATAATTTTCAGACTCCTATAATTATGCCCCCAACTTAGCCAAATAACAAACCTAATTTCCTAATCTCCCCTATCAAACTATCCTTAAAAACTTTTTCTCCCCAATTCTTGGGGAGGACGATTTGAGAAATTCCTCCTGTCTCTCTGATTAGCACTAGGAGAGATAAACTCTTTCTCTGACATAAACCCTGCTGTCTGGATATTGGCTTTCGCTTGGGCAGTGCACAGATAAACCTGGTTGGCTGGAGGTTTATCTTTGCCCTATGCTTACCCAACTTGACTCAGTATCTCCCTATTCATTTCTTGTCTTCTTCCTACCCCCTAAGATGAAAAGAAACAAAGTCAGACATTTCCCCCTACCACGACCAAAACGTGAATTCATGTGAGGCTTCTTGGGCAAGTGTAAAATATTGCATAATTAACAAGACCCCATATATACAAAACATATTTCTAAAACAATCAGCTGGGTATGGTGGTACACAGAATACTACTTGAGCTCTTGAGTGGGAGGCCGCAGTGAGCTATAATCACGCCACTGCACTTCAGCCTAGGTGACAGTGTAAGACTCTGCCTCAAAAGAAAGAAAAAAAAATACAGCAGCACGAGTTAGTTCTCCCCTGAAACAAGTTCTTGAGGTGAATAAGAGTAAAGGGAATAAGTATATAAAGACATGATCAAAAGCAACCATTTAACACTATTCTGGTTGTTCTGAGCTCTAAGACCCTTCTAGTTCTTGCCTTAAATAGGCTGCCCACATGAGGAGGAAGAGAGGAGGAATAAAAGCAAAATGCCAGTAAGTATCATGTCTCTATCATATTCTGAGCTATAATAAGAACTGAGACATAATAAAATAACCCTTTAAGTCATGGGATACAAATTCAAAGTAGAGTACCTGCAATAGTCATAATATACTAACTCCTTCTTGGTCCAACATGCTTTTCCCAAAATCTTCAGCTAAAATTTCTATGAAGGGAAGGAAAACCTTCACTAACTTATAGATATTTAATGAGTGGCAAAGGTAGACAAAAAAAATACACACATCGTATAGCCAGAGGTGTCATGGAAGGGCCAATATATTCAAACTTTAAAGGCATTCAAAAGGCAAACTTGATTGAGTTTATGAATTTAAGGAATACATTAAAAGGCCAGGTGCATGGGCGGCGCCTGCGGCTCAAGGAGTAGGGCGCCGGTCCCATATGCCAGAGGTGGCGGGTTCAAACCTAACCCCGGCAAAAAACCACAAAAAAAAAAAAAAAAAAAAAAAGGCCAGGTGCAACGGCTCATAAATAATCCTAGCACTTTAGGAGCCAATGCAGGAGGATTGCTTGAGGTCAGGAGTTCTAGACCAGTCAGAGCAACAAAAAGAGAGACGCTGTTCTTACAAAAGATAAAACAATGAGCCAGGCCTGGCAGCATACACCTACAATCCCAGCTATTTGGGAGGCTAAAGCAAGAGTGTCACTTGAGCCTTGATGTTTGAGGGTGCACTGATAATGCCACTGCACTCTAGCCCCCAGTCTGGGAGACAGAGCAAGACTGTCTCCAGAGGGGAAAAAAGGCCTCTGGCCAGTTATCTTGCTATGTGCCTGTTAGTTCCAGCTACTCGAAAGGATCACTTGAGCCCAGGAGTTTTAATCCAGCCTAAGCAATGTAGTGAAAACCTGTCTCTATTCAAAAAGAAAAAAAAAAAAAAACGTTTATTGTTTAGTGAGTACAGAGATTCTGTGGGATAATGAAAAAGTTCTGGAAGTAGTAGTAATAGTTATGTAACATTGTGTATTTACTTAATGCCACTGAATTACACATTTTAAAATGGTTATATGGCAGTAAATTTTGTTACATATATTTTCCCACAAATTTTTTTTTTAATTTTAAAAACCTCTACTTATCAAAAGATATCATTAAGATGAAAAGGACAGTCATATGAGAAATATTCACAAATCAGTCATTGTGGAAATGCAAATGAAAACCACCATCAGATACCCTTTTAAATCCATTGGAATAAGTAAAATTAAAGAGACAGGCAAGAATCACGGTGGTAAGAATACTGAGTAATTGAAACTCATACATGGCTCATGAAGTATAAAATAAATAGCATCACTGCTGTAGAAGACAGTTTGACAACTCTTTATGAAATAAAACATACATCTATCCTATAACTCAGTAATTTGTTTCCCAGGTATTAACTCAAGAGAAGTAAAAAGCACATACTCACAAAAAGGCTTGAACAAATGTTCACAGCAACTTTATTCATAAGAGCCCAAAACTGGAAACAACCCAAAATATCCAGTAACAAATGATCAGATAATCAAATTGTCCTATATTCCTATAATGGACTACCACACTCAGCAATAAAAATAAAAAGCTACTTATTGATACTTAACATGAATGAATCTCAAAAGTATTGTTGACTCAAAGCAACACGTTACAAAAGAATAAATATTGTATGATTCCATCTGGATGAAATTCAAGAACAAACAAAACTAATCTACAGTGGTAGAAACCACAATAGTAGTTTGGGGTGGGGGAAAGGGAGACTAACCAGAAAGGAAATTGAAGGAATTTTCTCTTTCTCGTGAAGTAAAAGTTCTATATCATGACTGAGGAATTAGCTACACTGCTGTAAACATTTACTGAAACCAACTACATACTTATATCTGTGCATTTCACTATGTAAATTGTATTTTTAACTTTTAAAATCCTAGAATAGTGCCCTAAAACACAGGCTTTAGCCCAGGGGTGGGGAACGTTTTTCATGTCAGAAACTCACATTAATTTAGCTGTAATCAAATAAGGACACATTCAAGGAACTTCAATTAGATATTTGTGCACTTAAAAATGTACATTTTGTAAAAGCTTACTATGTACTTAATTTTAAAAAATGAAAACTTAAGTTTTTAGATGACAATCACTTTTTAACTGAAGATGACACAAAGCATCAATGACATAAAATGTACTTTTAAAGTACACAGCTTTCGGCTCAGCACCTGTAGCTCAAGTGGCTTAAGCTCTAGCCACATACACCAGAGCTGAAGGGTTCGAATCCTGCCCAGGCCTGCCGAACAATACTCAAGAGGCTAAGGCAAGAGAATCACTTAAACCCAGGAGTTGGAGGTTGCTGTGAGCTGTGACGTCACAGTACTCTACCCAGGGTAACAGACTGAGGCTCTGTCTCAAAAAAAAAGTACACAGCTTTCACTAGAAGGCCTTCCTTCCAAATTCATCATTAAGGCAAATGCTCAGAAAGTAATTAATTAACTCTATAAGCAAAAGTGATGTAACTTCTTTTTAACATTATATAATTTATTTAAAGTTAAAAAGTGATAAACATGGGGCGGCGCCTGTGGCTCAGTGAGTGGGGCACTGGCCCCATATACCGAGGGTGGTGGGTTCGAGCCTGTCCCTAGCCAAAGTGCAACAAAAAATAGCCAGGCATTGTGGTGGGCACCTGTAGTCCTACCTACTTGGGAGGCTGAGGCAAGAGAATCACCTAAGTCCAAAAGCTGAAGATTGCTGTGAGCTGTGATGCCATGACACTCTACCTAGGGTGGCAAAGTAAAACTCCATCTCTTAAAAAAAAAAAAAAAAAGTGATAAACATAATTTTGCATAAAGATCTGCTAAAGCACACTTTTAGTAATCCAAAGGAAATTGGTTAGCTCAAATGGCCAAAAGACTATTTACTTTGGGATTTTCTTGATAATTTTAAAGTTAACTAATCTTTTAATGACTTTGCTGTGCCTGCTTTGTGTTGGAAAGCATTTGAATATTTGGTTGCAGCACAGAGCTTTAGTCAATCTTTGAGATGAATATTGGTCATCTGTGACCTTCAGAGCATCTTCATTGGGTTAGGTAAGAGAATGGTAGATTCATAAACAAGAAAGCATTCTTGTATTTTCAAAGCAAGAAAGCATTTTTCGAGCATATTGCTGAATGTGTGGATCTTCTACCACATTTTCCCCATATTTCAACTGATTCTTTCTTAGCATCAAATAATGACTTTAAAATGTCATCTAGTCTAAAGTTCTTTAGGTGTTTGGTGATAACAACTAGGTGAGACTAAAGTGGTAATTTGAGTGTGACGTTAGGATTCTCAAATTTCTCAAAAGGAAATTTCAGATGAACATATCAGGTGATTTGAATGGTACAACAAATCACCCCCAGATGGGATTGTCTGGTTGTGGGAAAACAAACTCAGGGCCCTCACTGATTTTGCATTAAGGCAAATTATATAATTATTTCATTATACATTACAATGCAACAGTAATAGACACTTTAATTGTATTCTCCAATTAATATGTCTATAACAGCTGCATGTTCAAATGATTCACGTATGTCACCTTGCTCAATGACCTCTGCTAACTGGGGAAAATGAAGTGCTTTTTAAAATGACAGCTTTTTTCAAAATACACGGATTTGCCTCGTATCATACACACAATTTTACCTTCCAAATAAATATTCAAGTTGTTTTGATTTGACAGGGTATCCCACAGAAATGCTGCGTTCCTGTATAAATCTTTCAATAATTCACACCACTGATTCTGTCCTTCATAAGGTTTCGTATCTGTTCTTGCCAAGATAAAATTCTGGGTTAACAACACCCATCCCTGCCATGGCAATCCCTACTGAATACCGCATCCTTCAACTTCTTAGCATATTACTAAACTGAGGCCACTGGACTGTATTTGCACTAATATAGTTAACGATACGTAACTTGTTGCAAATCCACCCCGGGCCAGCTAAACAACAATGACCACTGCAACAAAAAATAGTCAGGCGTTGTGATGAACGCCTGTAGTCCTAGCTACTTGGGAGGCTGAGACAAGAATCGCTTGAGCCCAGGAGTTGGAGGTTGCTGTGAGCTGTGACACTACAGCACTCTACTGATAGCAACATAGTGAGACTCTGTCTCAAGGGGGGGAAAAAAAAGTAGCTTTTTTAGAGATTTTCACGATGTAAGATACAATGAAAAGAAATGAGAGTTTCTGGGTCTTTTTTTTTTTTTTTTTTTGAGGAAAAACATCTATATTTCTACCTCTAGATGACAATGATTATTTGCTTTAAAATATCAGTTTCTCCATTTTGGTCCATTTCTATCTTTAGTTTCTGGGTCTTTTAATACTTTGTTATGTATGCAATGAACCTGCAGTCCCCAACCCCCAGGCTGCAGACCAGAACCAGGCCACACACACAAGGTGAGCAGCAGGTGAATAAGCGAAGCTGCATCTATATTTATAGCCATTCCCCATCACTTGCATCACTGCCTGAGCTCTGCCTCCTGTCAGATCAGCAGGGGTATTAGATTCTTACAGAAGCATGGACCCTACCACAAACTGTGCATGCGAGGAATCTACGTTGTGTGCTCCTTTATGAGAAATCTATAGCCTAATGATCTGAGGAGAAGCTGAGGACATAAGCAACACACTTCAAGGTTCACTGTTTCCCATCACCCCCAGATGAGATTGTCTGGTTGTGTGAAAACAAACTCAGGGCCCCCACTGATTTTGCATTGAGGTGAGTTATATAAATTATTGCATTATACATTACAATGTAATAGTAATAGAAATAAAGTGTTCACTAAATGTAATGTACTTGAATCATCCCGAAACCACCAAAACAATCTTCCATGAATTAACCATGGTCCCTTAGTGCCAAAAGGTTAGGAACTACTGCAATGTTTTCCCTTCAAGTTTTCCTGTCACAGAAAGTGCACCATCACTAAGTTTACCAAATTCAGTCCAATTTTGACATTTATCTTAGTATCTAGTCCCTGTGTTCTGTTCAAGAATCCCCAAAGTAACTCTTTGTAACAAAGAAAATCTTCTGTTATGACTCCAATTAAGTATAAACCTACACTGAGTCGGGAGTATCAGATGATTCATCCAAAGCAACTGAAAAATGTATTTTCCTTTTAAAGTACCCTGTTTCCCTAAAAATAAGACATCCTCCGAAAATAAGACCTACTTACAGGAAAGATAAGACGCCCCCTGAAAATAAGACCTAGCGCATCTTTGGGAGCACACCTTAAAATAAGTCTTATTTTCGGCGAAACAGGGTATTACACAAAGTTGTTCTATTAAGTTGAAGGCTAATTCATGCTGCTGATCAAGTTATGGTTCTCCTTGAAAGAGGCAGTTGTTTATATTTTGAAACATTATTTACAACTTTAACAATGCATTCTTTCACAATTTCTACAACACTAAATGGCTTCCCTTTTTTTCCAAATAAAGGGCATTATTTCCCTGGCATTATTTCCAGGTCTTATTGCTGCTTGAAAGAATTGTCATTGTCTTCACTTTTCATCTTTTAATTTCTGTAATACAACCTTTCCCATCTCTCTCTCTCTAATTTAAAATACTTGCAGTCCTTATGATGAAATTCAGTGCTTAATGAGACTGAATCTCCCGCTTCCTCCTCCCCCCGCCCTTTTTGAGACAGTCTCTTACTCTGTTGCCTGGGCTAGACAGAGTGTGGCAGCGTCACCCTAGCTCACAGCAACTTCAAACTCCTGGATTCAAGCAATCCTTATGCCTTAGTCTCCCAAGTAGTACTATAGGTACCTGCTACAATGTCCAGCTAATTTTTTTTAGTTTTTTAGAAACAGGGTCTCACTCTTGCCTAGTCTAGTCTTGAACTCCTATTCATTAAAAAAATCTATTTTCTTCCTTCAGCATTTCAGTCTCCTTTGACACAATGGGTTATTAAACAGACAAAATTTTTAAAAAACTGTTGAGCTGAGCAACTATTCACAAATTCCACTTCAAATAGAAACAGAGTATACCACTGTCAAAAGCTAATACAGACGGGCATACTCTACTCTCATAAACTCTCACCAACCAGCCTCGTGTGGCAGCGACACCATCAGGCAGGGAAATTAAAACTAAATTACCAGGGTGGCGCCTGTGGCTCAGTGAGTAGGTCACCGGCCCCATATACCTAGGGTGGCGGGTTCAAACCCGGCCTCAGCCAAACTGCAACCAAAAAATAGCCGGGCGTTGTGGCGGGCGCCTGTAGTCCCAGCTGCTCGGGAAGCTGAGGCAAGAGAATCGCGTAAGCCCAAAAGCTTGGAGGTTGCTGTGAGCCATGTGACGTCATGGCACTCTACTGAGGGTGGTAAAGTGTGACTCTGTCTCTACAAAAAAAAAAAAAAATTAAAAAGAAAAAAAAAACTAAATTACCAGTGTAGCAGTTGTCCATTTAGTAGCCGTCAATTTAGCCCTAATGTTCTAAACTATGCTGGTCAATCTGGAAGGATTATTTCATTGAAACTTATTTTATTCTTTGGTATTTTATATATGTTCATTTTAAAATAAAAATATAAAAAACAAAAATGTAACATAAAAGTATCTCTTCTGTAAAATTAGGATTCAGTCAAAAGGCCAAACTTCAGGACCTAGAAGGAGATTCGGTTTTCAGTCTGCAGGTTCCCTACCCCTGTACTAACCCTAAACCAAAAGTAGTGTGGTGTCTTTAGAAAAGAATGCATAAGATCATGTGCACTATTCTCCCAAGGTCGCCAGTATTATCTATTTCAAATCTTTCTCTCTCAGGAAATGCATATGAATTCCTGGTTTCCCCTCTAAGCAAATGGGTAATCATTTACAGGGGACCGGAGTTTTGGACAAAGTCTAAGGCTCCTTGAAGATACTAAAATTTCCATAAATTTAACTAGACTCCAAGGAGATCAAGTTCATGACATACAAGGACAGTGCTTTATGATGGCATCAGTCACCTAGTACTTTTAGTCAAGTGTTCAATCACTTGCTAGTGTGTCGGTATCAAGCAATAATTTAAAAAATTAAAAGGAATAAGAAAGTTAGACTTTAGAGATGTTCTAATTTCCTAATTGACAGGAATAAAAAGGGTTCTAGCTTCAGTTCCCATCAAATTTCTTATCCATTAAATATACATATGGTGTACCAGAATGTTTATTGTAGCCCAATTCATAATTGCTAAGTCATGGAAAAAGCCCAAGTGTCCATAGATCCATGAATGGATTAATAAATTGTGGTATATGTACACCATGGAATATTATGCAGTCTTAAAGAAAGATGGAGACTTTACCTTTCATGTTTACATGGATGGAGCTGGAACATATTCTTCTTAGTAAAGTATCTCAAGAATGGAAGAAAAAGTATCCAACGTACTCAGCCCTACTATGAAACTAATTTATGGCTTTCACATGAAAGCTATAACCCAGTTATAACCTAATGGGGGAAGGGGGAAAGGGAGGGGAGGGAGGGGGAAAAGATGGAAGGAGGGAGGGTGATTGGTGGAACTACACCTATGGTGCATCTTACAAGGGTACATGTGAAACTTAGTAAATGTAGAAATGTCTTAACACAATAACTAAGAAAATGCCAGGAAGACTATGTTAACCAGTGTGATGAAAATGTGTCAAACGGTCTATAAAACCAGTGTATGGTGCCCCATGATTGCATTAATGTACACAGCTATGATTTTTTTTTTTTTTTTTTGTAGAGACAGAGTCTCACCCTATGGCCCTCCGTAGAGTGCCGTGGCCTCACACAACTCACAGCAACCTCCAACTCCTGGGCTTAGGCGATTCTCTTGCCTCAGCCTCCCGAGTAGCTGGGACTACAGGCACCCGCCACAACGCCCGGCTATTTTTTGGTTGCAGTTTGGCCGGGGCTGGGTTTGAACCCGCCACCCTCGGTATATGGGGCCGGCGCCCTACCGACTGAGCCACAGGCGCCACCCCACAGCTATGATTTTAATAAATAAAAATAAATATACATATGGTAATACTATTATTAACAGTTATAGCTGCTATCTGAAAGTCCACACCAATTACTTTTTTTTTTTTTTTTGTAGAGACAGAGTCTCACTTTATGGCCCTCGGTAGAGTGCCATGGCCTCACACAGCTCACAGCAACCTCTAACTCCTGGGCTTAAGCGATTCTCTTGCCTCAGCCTCCCGAGTAGCTGGGACTACAGGCGCCTGCCACAACGCCCAGCCATTTTTTGGTTGCAGTTCAGCCGGGGCCAGGTTTGAACCCGCCACCCTCGGTATATGGGGCCGGCGCCTTACTGACTGAGCCACAGGCTCCGCCCTACCAATTATTTTCCTTATTGTATAAAATGGCCATGTTATATACCTTCATACACATAAAAAGTCACTCCAGGATTTTGTCTACTTTTAAAACTTTGAACAGTTTCATTGAAACATGACACCTCCAGAAATCAATTTCACTCACTGGAAAAACTAGCATGTGGCTATTACCAAAAGCAGTTTCAGCTAATCTCAATTACCATCCCTGAAAACGTTGATAGGGTTATCTCAACAGGGAGGTTATGAAAGTCACAACTCTACAAGACTTCAATGCCTGAATATAATAAATTATAGGTCTCAGTAAAGTCCCTTTCCCATCTTTTGGATCCACAGTGTTTTGTATTTATCTTATGTAAACCCATAACAAGAATAGTTTGAACCATGATATTCCTTAACCAGATCTTAAGTTAGAAAACAAAATACTATAAAAGTTTATTTTAAATTCTAGTACAGATGTATTTTTTTCAACAAAACATCACAAAATATATAATTATGCAACAAAATTAGAAAATATAGTTTTCTAAATCACCTAAAGAACTAAATCCATTAAACAGTACAAGGCCACCTTCATGGGCAGGTGACCCACGTAGTCACATAAGGTTCCATCTGTACTTGGTTTAACATTCAGCTGTAGCCACTTTAAAATTCTGAACTATTTTTGAGCAAACAACACCCTGCACATTATACAGCTAGCCTTGAGAAGAAACTTCTGCCAGAAAAATAGGAAAACAATTTACACTAATGAAGAAAAATTCATCCCTGGGCTCACAAATCAATATAAATTTTTTTCTCCTGAATATAACCAGAAATACAAATATGGTTCCAAATCAGAATCAGAAAGGTCAGTTCCTATTGAAGCATCAACGCAGTACAGAATAAGAGAAAAATATAGAGAATTTACCAAGGCAAATAAATGGCTATTGAATTGAAAAGTTGATGTCCATTAAGTAATGTTCTACTGCAGATTACCACTATTAAACAGTAACATTAAAGCCACTGGCATTTTCAAGAAGTTAACAAAGCAAGAAATCCATTCTAAAACTAAATGTTTATTAAATAACCTCAAGCCATGCATTGCTTTCTACCCACTTTCTTAAGCCTACTTTGGCATTTACACAATCTAACCGGAAAGAGTCAAGAAATCAGGTTTTCCATAAATTCCCAGGTTCACCATCTTTGGAGGTGGCATCTAATACAGGAAAAAGCTCCAAAGCAGGAAGGAACTCTACTTGCCCTGCATTACTGGGCTGTAAGTTTACGATGTTATGGGTACCCTCACAAACAGAGCAAATATAAGAGCAAAGAAGCAAAAAGATGACTGGATAAGACAATATGGTTCACGTGACCAGTATATTAAAGGAGACTGCAGCTACTACCTAAAAGTTACCAAACATGATCAAACTATCTAAATTTCCAAAAAATATTATTGTGGGGTTAGACATTAGCCATATTAAAGAATCTTTTATTCTTCTTGAACCTAATTTTGTTCTACATTGCAATTGCAGGTAAAAAAATGAAAGAGATGCAAACCTATCTAAGGGATTTCAGAATGAATCACTAAGTTCTGTGTTCTTTGAAACTGTCCTCCTCAAAGGAAGCCAGGAGAGAAAAGATTATTCAATTGGACAGTAAACTTCATCAGAAAGCAAATTATTTTGTAAAGGTTAGGATTTAAGACTAGTTACCATGCTTTTCTTCCTTTATTCTACTCTCCAAGATCTGTGGCTGTATTCTTTACCTCAGATGGCCTTGTAGAAGAATATAACTTTCCCTTTTACTCTGCCCTACCACTTCAGTTCCTCCTGTGTTAAAACTGCAACAAAAAAATAGCCGGGCATTGTGGCAGGTGCCTGTAGTCCCAGCTACTCGGGAGGCTGAGACAGGAGAATTGCCTAAGCCCAGGAACTGGAGGTTGCTGTGAGCTTTGACGCCACAGCACTCTACCAACGGTGACAAAGTGAGACTCTGTCTCAAAAAAAAAAAAGCTTTCGGGGGAATACTAGTGTTTAAGATAAGAATTAAAAACGTGTACTGGCAGAGTAAAGAATATTTTTTAACACATACTTACATAGCTTTAGATTCAGCCTACCCCTGCCTCAAAACCCAATTCAGGCATCTATCAGTTCTATATTGAGGACTAAGTGAGCTAATACATAGAAGCACTTAGAAGTGTACCTTGCACTTAATAATTACATACATATTAGCTATTACCACTACTGTCCTGTTGTGGAGCAATAATTAGTTACACTATATACTCTCTAGGTATGTTTTCAGCTCTCAAAACAAATATTATCTCCTCTGAACCAACAATCTCATAGGATTATTGGAAAACAAGCTACAGTACATCTTAAAAGCTCTTAAAAGGTCTTTATTATAGAACTGTCCATTTCTTAGTTCACAAGAGAACTACAATTAAAACATATTCCACATAAACTTCTCTTTAAATACTATAATAGAATATATACCTAATAAAAAGTACTCTGGATAGTTAAGTATTACTTTGTTAAGCAAAACCAAACTCCAAATAAATATTTTCATACTTGAGCATATTTTTTGAACTATGTACCAATCACCGTGCTATGTACTTCCATGCATTAGCTCATTTAATCCTCATAGGGCTGCTGAAGTAGGTGCTACTTATCCCCTTCTAACAGTAAGGGCTTCAAGTTTCCTAAAGATTAAGTGACTTGCCCAAGGTCAAAGAGCTAGAATGTTTCTAGATTCTAAAATGTCAGAGTACAAGGGATACCGCATCATGATGTGATGAGATCTGCACGCCCCAGTTTTCCCAAAACAATGATAGTTTTCTCAAATTCTCCAAATACTACAATCTTCAATAAAGTACTGAGATTTAGATACTAACAAAAAGGGATCTCTTATTACAGACTTTATATTAAAACCCAAATATGGCAAGGGAAAACTCCAGAAGTCATAGGCACAAGAGAAAAACTGGGCTCTGCGATACCCAGACAGAGCATGACCTTCTTCAAGTACTCTGAGTACTTAAGTACTTGACAGTTGCTCATTTGGTTAGATATGTGCTAAGACCTTTAGCGTCCTGAGTTTCATTTTCACAAGCAAGTTTATTTACTTCCATAGATATTATACATAATATAAACATCTTTATTCATAAATCAACTACCCTAAAAAACATACTATTATAGGGAGAACAGGTAGGAAAATAAAGGTGGCTGGATAAGCACAAATGGAGCATCTTTGTGGGAGATGAGCGGAAGGAGGAGAAGGGACAGGGAGAGAGGGAAAGGAAAAGAAATATCTGCTCTGTTGAGGTTATGGCATTATCTGTATGTACAAAAGACAAAATTACCATCGACAGACTAAAATCTGATTACAATCTCTTAGTTCAAAAACTATGTGAATATACTAGAAGATAGCATACCCAGGGACAACCATCCAATGAAACACAAATGCAGGTCAACAAGATATGTTAATTCTCAAATATCAAAAGACTTGGGCAGCGCCTGTGGCTCAAGGAGTAGGGTGCCGGTACCATATGCCGGAGGTGGCAGGTTCAAACCCAGCCCCGGCCAAAAACCACAAAAAAAAAAAAGACTTAAAGAAGCGACATTTACATTTAGTTAAGGTGACTAAAAACACACTAAAAATTCTTACGGTATAGGAATCTGAGGTAATGTGTGAACACTTTGCAAGCTGTGAGATATATTCACGAACGTGGATATAAATCATCCTCAAAATTAATCTGTAAAAACCCTCCTTCCCCTCATCTCCCACAGAGATTGTGGTTATATAAGAAAATGTCCTTATTCTTGGGGAATAAATGCTCAAAATTTTTTTTTTTTTTTTTTGTAGAGACAGAGTCTCACTTTATGGCCCTCGGTAGAGTGCCGTGGCATCACACGGCTCACAGCAACCTCCAACTCCTGGGCTTAAGCGATTCTCTTGCCTCAGCCTCCAGAGCAGCTGGGACTACAGGCGCCCGCCACAACGCCCGGCTATTTTTTGGTTGCAGTTCAGCCGGGGCCAGGTTTGAACCCACCACCCTCGGTATATGGGGCCGGCACCTTACCAACTGAGCCACAGGCGCCGCCCTAAATTCTCAAATATTTAAGGCAAAGGGGCACACAGTGCCTCTCCCTTACAAATAATTCAGGGGAAAAAGGGAAAGAGAAATGATAATGCATATGAACCAATGTAAGCAACCAATGATGAAGACGACTAGGAATTCCTTATTTCTATAAACTTTATGAATTTCAAATTATACTATAGCAAAAAATTATTTTTAATAATCTCAAACAACTGGGGGACATGGTAGAAGGTGGCATGCATCTATCCTCTCAGCTACTCAGGAAGCTGAGACAGAAGGATCCCTTATGCCTGTAAGTTCAAATCCCATCTGGGCAACACAGTGAGACCTCTGTCTCTAAAAATAAGTATTTTTAATTTGAAAGAAATGACAGAAGACAAATATTTGTCAAATTAGGTTGAGGTACATGAACGTTCATTATATTAATTCACTATTCTTTTACTTTTTGGGTATTTGCCTTATGATAAAACCCAAATTAAAAAGAATGTTGTACTCTAGTTCTATGTACACTCACTCTGGCCATAAGGAATGCTGCATAAGACGATCTTCGAACAATGCTATTAATCGTCTAAATCATGTAATTTGTCTTGCTCCCTTCCATGCCTTCCAAGCAACCCTTTGATCATATCTTAACTAATAGGTTAGTTATGTCACAATTCAGTGCTGTTAAATTTAAATCAGAAAAAAAAAAAAAACATTTTGAAAAGAACTTTTACCATGAAACTAAGGGGATAAAAGGCACTATAGTGACAGTAGACAAAACTGATTATTCTTAAAGGGTTTGTATTGACTGAGAAAGAATAGAAGAGAACCTTAAGGGGCAGAGATATAAATGTTCTGTATATCTTAATCTGGGTGTAGTTACATGGGCATACAAAAAATTATCAAGCTTTAAAAATTTTATACTTTATTATATGTATATCATATCTCAATTTAATTAGAGAACAAACAAGAAGTGCTTAGGGTACTGAGAACTTCCTGGTTCAAATCCAAAACCTACAATGTAACAGATTGAAATAGATAACACTGGCATTTAGATTTATAACCAGTCTTTGTAATCGTAGTCAGCATGAGACTACATTGAGACAGACATTTTTTTCCAAAAGAATAACCATTACAGAATTTTGAGTAGAAGGTGTGCTGTGATACTAAGGTACATGTAAGGAAAAATGAAGGGGGCAGCGCCTGTGGCTCAAGGAGTAGGGCGCCGGTCCCATATGCCGGAGGTGGCGGGTTAAAACCCAGCCCTGGCCAAAAACCACACAAAAAAAAAAAAAAAAGAAAAAGAAAAATGAAGACCTGGCTGTCAGGAGCTTATACCAAACACGAAATCCTGATGAATCTGAACATTATTTTGTCTTACAAAAGGCTAGAAATCAAGTTAGATATACTTTGTCTCTTCCTTCCTCCCCTCTCCACTGTTTTACTCTCCTTTAAAAAAAAAAAACAACGACAAGGAAAATGAAGATTCCTTCTCCCTTTTGGAGAGGATTATGGAAATAGAAAAAAAATGTTTTTTAAACAGAGCTTTCACAAAGATACTTTGTAACTCTGAATGTTGTCCTTTGTTTAAAGCAATATCTGTATGTAAAGAACATAAACCAAAAAAATATGTAATGGATAACAGTACCATGAAACTAATATTTAAGAGGCAAGTATGGAAATAGATATGGTAGATCAGCTACTGCTATCTTCCTTCCACTGGGCTGTATCTCATTTCAGAGATTCAAGTACTGTTAACGTTGTTGTGTCAGTATTTCCACTGCAGAATTCAATGCAAAAAAATCTTTACTAGTGAAGCTACCAAGTCACATTCAGAAACAACCCTCAACTCTAGAGAAATTGAAATTTTTTAAACCACCAATTTTTTATTTTTTTGCAGTTTTTGGCCGGGGCTGGGTTTGAACCTGCCACCTCCGGCATTTGGGGCCAGCGCCCTACCCCTCTGACCCACAGGCACCATCCTAAAGTTAATCATTTTTAAGTTCACATTCTGTTTTGTTTTTTTGTTTTGTTTGTTTTTTTGAGACAGAGCCTCAAGCTATCGCCCTGGGTAGAGTGCCATGGCATCAAAGCTCACAGCAACCTTCAACTCCTGGGCTCAAGCGATTCTCCTGCCTCAGCCTCCCAAGTAACTGGGACTACAGGTGCCCGCCACAATGCCTGGCTATTTTTGGTTGCAGTCGTCATTGTTGTTTGACAGGCCCGGGCTGGATTCAAACACGCCAGCTCAGGTATATGTGGCTGGTGCCTTAGCAGTTTGAGCCACAGGCACCGAGCCTAAGTTCACATTCTTAATAACAAACTGGATATAATCATAAGCTCTGAAGTCCACATAAAAGGTCTGGGAATGACCATTTATATTAAATTCTATAAGAGGCAAAACTAACCTAATGACAAATCAAATCTGGATTGCTGGAGCAAGGAGAAGTGATGCAAAAGGGCACTTGAAATTCCTTGCAGTGATAGAAATATTCTGTATCTTGCTGGGTAGGGATTTTATAAGTATATACATTTTTCAAAATACACTGAATTTTGTGCAAATTTAGCTTAATAAATTGACTTTAAAAAGTAAAAAGGCCTGGGCGGCTCCTGTGGCTCAGTCGGTAAGGCGCCGGCCCCATATACCAAGGGTGGCAGGTTCAAACCCGCCCCGGCCGAACTGCAACCAAAAAATAGCTGGGCGTTGTGGCGGGCGCCTGTAGTCCCAGCTACTCGGGAGGCTGAGGCAAGAGAATCGCTTAAGCCCAGGACTTGGAGGTTGCTGTGAGCTGTGTGATGCCATGGCGCTCTGCTAAGGGCCATAAAGTGAGACTGTCTCTACAAAAAAAAAAAAAGTAAAAAGGCCAGCAAGTACAACAAAATTAAACATTTTTGTTCTTTAAAGAGCACAATCAAGAAATAAAAAAGACAACATGGGATAAAGGATTGTATCAAAATTTATAAAGAACTACATAACTCAACAAGCTAAGTTCTAAATAAAAAATGGGCAAAAGATCTGAATAAACCTATTTCCTCATTAAGGAACCACAAGTCAAGCCTACAATGAGATACCACTTCAAACCCACTAGAATGGCTAAGATCAAAAAGACTTAATAGCAAGTGTAGTTAAAAAAAAAAAAAAGTAGAGAAATTAGAACCATACTATATTGCTAGTAGGAATGGTATAATAATTCCATTATGGAAAAGAGTCTGGTAGCTCTTCAAATAGTTAAACATACAATTAAAAATATGATTTAGCAATTTCCCTCCAAAATACTCAAAAGAACAGAAAACATGTGTCTGCACAAAAATGTGTACATAAAGATTTAAAGCAACAGTATTCGTAACAGTTTCAAGAAAAGGAAACAATCCAATTATACTTTGATAGATGAATGAATAAACAAAATGTGGTATACCCACACAACAAAATATTACTCAGCCATTAAAAGAATGAAAGTCCCGATAACATGCTACAATGTTATCTAAGTGCTATATTAAAATTATGATAAATTAAAGAATCCAGACACAAAAGGCCACATATTGTATGATTCCATTTATTTAAAATATCCAAAATAGGTAAATCCATGGGAAAGTGAAGGAACAGCTACAGACTATAAGGTAACTTCTGGGCGTTCTGAAATTTCATAGTGATGACTGTGTAGTTCTGACTATGGTAAAAACCACTAAACTGTTCACTTTGAAAGGCTGAGTTTTATGGCCTATGAATTGTATCTCAAAAAAAGCTGTTTTTTATAAAAGGAAAACAAAAATAAGTAACAATTTTGCATTTTACTTCTTGGTTCTTTTTTTTCTTTTTTATTAAATCTTAACTGTGTACATTAATGCATTTATGGGGTACAATGTGATTTTATATACAATTTGGAATGCTTACATCAATGAGATTATCCTTTTAACATGAATTTGCAAATATCTACTCTAATTACTCAAGTTTAAATCAAGAGTTGATTTGATCCTTCCCATCAAGAGTTTGAGACCAACCTGAGCAAGAACGAGATCCCTTCTCTACAAAAAATAGAAAAGTTAGCTGGGCATGGTACCACTCCCCCATAGTACCAGCTACTTAAAGCTAAGGCAGGAGGATGGCTTGAGCCCAGAAGTTTGACATTGCTGTGACTTCTGATGACAATACTGTACTCTAGGCAGAGCAATGGAGAAAGATTGTCTCAAAAAAAAAAAAGAAGAAAGAAAGAAGAGGAAAAAAAGAAAACTATAAAATGCTGCTAAAAGAAATGAAAGAATACATGAATATACAGAAACACATCTCAGGTTCATGGATTAGAAGAAGACTTAATATTGTGAACATGTCAATACTACCCAGCGTGATCTACAGATTCAATGCAATCCCTATCAAAATCCCAATGACTTTTTCTGCAGAAACAGAAAAAAGTACAGACCAAAGGAATAAAATAGTCCAGAAATAAACCCCCCTTGCATATATGTTCAAATGATTTTTGGCAAAGATACCAAAACCATTTGATGAGGAAAGCACAATCTTTTCAACAAATGTTATTGAGAAAACTGGATACCCATATATAAGCATTATCTTATGTTTAGATCTTTATCCTAGATCTAAACATAAGAGCTAGAACTATGAAAGTCTTTAAAAAATAGAGGGAAAGTTTCATGACAATGCATTTGACAATTTCTTGGATATAACACCAAAGACACAGGCAAAAAATAAAAATAAAAAATTGTACTTTATCAAAATGAAAAACTTTTGTCCAAAGTGCACCATCAATAAAAAGGAATCACACATAACGGGAGAAAATAACTGCAGATCATATATCTGATATATGCGATTAGTATCCAGAATACATTTAAAAATTTCTACAACAATAACAGTCTCCAAAAGTAGGGGAACTTATTATTGCTTTGTGACCCCTCAGAATTCAAATGTTGAAGCTCTAACTCCCAATATGTCTGTATTTAGAGATGGGGCCTTTACAGATGTAATTAAAGTTAAATAAAGTCACACAAGGGAGCCCCAATCCAATAGGATTAATGTGCTTATAAGAAGGGACACCAGAGACCACATTCTTTAGGAAGAGCACCCTCACCAAAAGCCAAACCCTCCTGGAACTCTGATCCTGAGCTTTCTAGCTTCCAGAATTGTGAGAAAGCAAATTTCTGCTGTTAAAGCTGCTCAGCTTCTGGCATTTTGTTATGGCAGCCTAAAAGGACTAATACAAACTTGAATGTATGTTATTCTAAAAGAATACAGAAGACCAGTAAGTACAAAAGGCCAGCAAGTAAAAGAAAAGATGCCCAACATCATTAACCATGAGGAAAATGCAAATCAAAACCATAATGAGATACTGTTTTACACCTATTCAGATGGCTACTTAAAATTGTTTTAATTTTTTTTTTTTTTAAGTGTTGGCTAAGATGAATGGAGAACTGAACCAATTGCACCTTGCTGGTGAGAATGTAAAATGGTATAGCCCAGTGGTTCTCAACCTTCCTAATGCTGCAAGCCATTAATACAGTTCCACCTCTGGTATAACCACTGTAGAAAATGGTATGGAGACTTCTCAAAAAACTAAACATAGAATTATCATATGCTCAAACAATTCCACTTCTGAGTATATACCCGAAAGTAGTAAAAAGAGGGACATGACAAATGAACATTTGTACACCAATGTTCACAGAAGCATTAATCACAACAGTCAAAAAGTAGAAGCAACCGAAATGTCTATCCATCAATAGATGAATGGATATACAAAATGTGGTGTATACACACAAGAGCATTATTCCGCCTTTAAAAAGGAATTCTGGGGGTGGTGCCTGTGGCTCAAAGGAGTAGGGCGCCGGCCCCATATACCAGAGGTGGTGGAGTCAAACCCGGCCCCAGCCAAAAAATGGGGGGAAAAAAAGGTAATTCTGATACAACATGGATGAATCCTTAAGATATTATGCTAAGTGAAATTAGTCGCAAAAGGACAAAAACTGTATGATTCCACTTATACAGAGACAGGATAATTAAATCCACAGACAGAAAGTAGAATGGTGGCTGCCAAAGGGAAAAAAGTTCAGTTAGAGGGAGCTAACAGGGAATTAGTATTTAATGAATACAGAGTTTCAGTTGGGACAAACAACATTCTAGAGACAAAAGGTGGTAACAGTTGCACAACAATGAACACGCCACAGAACTATACAATTGAAAAAACAGTAAACTGAAACAAAAATTTCAGAAAATAAATGAATAATCCATTAAAAAATAAAATAAGATCCTATTCTCTCCCAAAAGAAACTCCAAAATATTAACAGGATGGGCTCGGCACCCGTAGCACAGTGGTTATGGCGCCAGCCACATACACCAAGGCTGGTGGGTTCAAATCCAGCCCAGGTAGCTAAACAACAATGACAACTGCAACAAAAAATAGCCGGTGTGTGGCAGGCGCCTGTAGTCCCAGCTACTTGAGTGGCTGAGGCAAGAGAATCGCTTAAGCCCAAGCATTTGAGCTTGCTGCAAGCTGTGATGCCACGGCACTCTACCAAGGGCAACATAGTGAGACTCTGTCTCAAAAAAAATAAAAATAAAAATAAAAAATTTAACAGGATGTTCATTAAAATAATACAGCATTACTACAAGACAACCCCCACCCAAAAAAAACACAATGGAGTTTTTGTTATGATTCCAACACATTAAATTTATAAGCTTTAAGTATTTAGAACAAACAAACTTAGTAAAATCTTAATTTAAAAAAAGCATGAGAAAATCAGAAGCAGAAGCAAAGTCTTTTTTTTTTTTTTTTTTTTTTTTTTTTTGTGGTTTTTGGCCGGGGCTGGGTTTGAACTCGCCACCTCCAGCATATGGGACCGGCGCCCTACTCCTTGAGCCACAGGCACCACCCCAGAAGCAAAGTCTTTAATGTTTAGTTTTAGTATTTGGAGGTGTCAATCTTTATATTGACACCAAATGCAATTTATACCTAATACTGTATGTAAAAGCTTAAGCAATTTATAGAGGATTTATACATAGGTTTTAAAAACAAAAAACAACTTTTTACCCTGGACTGTTCAGCAGAAAATATATTACTAAAAATAAATGAAAAATAAAAAAACTTAAATAGCTTTATCTATAATAGGTCTACAACACTGGTCTTGACATGATTTCCCTTGCCTAAGATTCTTTTCCAACCACTTAAAAAGTTTAAGGCAGTTCATTTCTCCATTAGCCAGAAAGGATGTGTTAATGACTGACATACCTATCAAGGACTACCATGGTTTCTAGTGCTATAATGAAACCTCTGATACATGGCTTTCTAGTCAGGTGTTGGTGATTTCCTATCGTTGGAGATTCACTGTATCTATAGGAGCTGCAGCTCTCTTAAGTTTGCCATGGCTGAACCAAGAAAGAAGACATAAGCAGATGTCTATACAAATTATGATTCCATGAAAGGTTTTCAGGACATGAGGAAAGCTAGTTATCTTTCAGAATGCAAAGGTATTTTGGAGTAAGAAATTGCTTTGAGGTGAATTACATACAAGTTGGTCACTGACCTGTGTTCATGAAACATGTATATATGGGCTAAATAAACAATTAGCACATACTATGGACAGTCCCCCAAAAAGCTGAAATATCAACCATACCTTTTATGTAGATGCAAAATATAAATATCCAAACAAAATCTAACAGTGAAATTTCTAAATACAACGTATCTTTGTTACCAAAACTGAACACACACAAAAGTCCAGCAAAATATTTTACTGAAATCTCACATCCAGACTTCAGCTTAAGCACCTGTATTCCTACAGCAGTGGTTCTCAACCTTCCTAATGCTGCAGCCCTTTAATAAAAGTTCTTCTGGGTTGTGACCCACAGGTTGAGACCCTCTGTCCTAGAGTCTTAATATTAGCCATAAATTTCCTGATGGGCTTTGTTTTACATAGTAAGACCCCAGCAAACTGTTCTTTCCTCTAGCTTATTATAGTTTAATTAGTAGAAATGAGTCACCTCAATTAACACAGTATGCAGTGATCTAATAATCCTTGTTAGCAAAAAAATTAACTAATAAGTTCACAAGTTATCTGATTAAATTTTGTGAAGCAAATTTCCTAAATCTTAAGAATAAAAGGAGCAGTGCCTGTGGCTGAAGGAGTAGGGCGCTGGCCTCATATACCAGGGGTGGCGGGTTTGAGTCTGGCCTCAGCCAAAACTGCAAAAAAAAAAAGAATAAAAGCACAAATAAGATGTACATATGAAGTCATCAGCCTATATCCTAATAAAGTTAAATATATGAAATACATTGTAAACATAATTATATTGGGTTGAGTTTAATCCAGAAAAATACTTCCTAAACATTAAAACTGAAACCGGAAGTATGCCCAAGAGTGAATATAAACAGTTCAGAATACACATTCAACTTCAACAGTCATGTCTTATTAAGTATGTATCACTGTTTTAAAACAGTTAATTTTTATTAACCTCTTACGGAGAAAACTTCCTGTCTTAGCAAGCTTTTGTTTTCAATGTACGTAAAAGTAGGCAGTTTAAATCACTTCACCTGATAATGTTAGCAAGAAATCCACAGCAAGAAAAAATGTCATTTACTTTTAATCTAAGTAGGTATAGTTACAATATTAAGAATTAAAATGTGCCTTGCTGAAGAATTAGGACAAGGTGGAGTCTAAAGAATTAGGACAAGTTGGTTTTATTCCAGGGTTACAGGTTTGGTCCAATATATGCAAATCTATAAATATAATACATCACATCAATAAAATAAAAGACCATATGTTTCTCTCAATTGATGCAGAAGAAACCTTTGATAATATCCTTTCATGATCAGAACACTTAAGAAAATAGCCATAGAAGGGACATTTCATAAACTGATAGAGGCCATCTACAGCAAACCCACAGCCAATATCATATTGAATGGTGTAAAATTGAAAACATTTCCACTCAGATCAGGAATGAGGCAAGGATCCCCACTGTCTTCACTGCTAACAAATTGTGGTATATGTACACCATGGAATACTATGTAGCCATAAAAAAAGATGGAGACTTCATGTTTTATGTTTACCTGGATGGAGCTGGAACATATTCTTCTAAGTAAAGTATCTCAAGAATGGGGGAAAAAAGTATCCAATGTACTGAATGCTACTATGAAATAAATATATAACCATCTACACACTCACATGAATGGCAAAACATAACTATAGTCCAGAAAGTAGAAGGGACAGGAGAGAGAGGGGAGGGGAGGGAGGATATGGGAGGATGAAGGGTATTTGGGAGGGACCTCACCTAATGTGCATGATCCAATGGTACATTTCAAAACTATTAAGAAATGAGTATAATTGTGATGGATGTGTTACTTAGTTCAATGTAAGCATTTCACATTGTATATCGAAGCAGTACCCTCAACCCCATTAATGCATCAATTTACAAAGTTATGATTTAATAAAAAATAAAAATAAAAAACTCAAAAAAATAAAAAGGCAAATAAAAATTAGACATTTATGATTACAAAATTATTAGGTGGATATTGAAACTTTCCATGCAAATCTCAATTTTTTTTTTTTTTTTAAGAGACAAGGTACCACTAGTTACCCACACTGTCCTCAAACTCCTATGGTCCAGTGATTTAGTTCTCCCACCTCAGCTTCCCAAAACACCTGGACTATAGATATGTAGCACTGTGCCCAACTCCTCCAGTGCAATTTTTCAAACCTTATATAATGGAGCTAGTCACAGTGGCTCATGCTTATAATCCTGGCACTCTACCAAGGTGACAGAGTGAGACTGTCTCAAAAAAAATAAATACAAAAATTTAATGCTTCCTTTATATGAAACAATCACTTTTCCTCTTTTTTTTTTCGTGTGTTTTGAGACAAAGTCTCACTATGTCACCCTGGATAGAGTGCCATGGCGTCACAGCTCACCAGCAACCTCAAACTCTTGGGCTTAAGCGATTCTCTTGCCTCAGCCTCCCAAGTAGCTGGGACTATAGGCATCCGCCACAACACCTGGCTATTTTTTTGGTTATAGTTGTCATTGTTGTTTGGCAGGCCCAGGTTAGATTCGAACCCCTCAGCTCCAATGTATGTAGCTGGTGCCCTAGCTGCTGAGCTACAGGAGCTGAGCCACTGCTTTTTATTTTTTTTTTTGAGACAAGAGTCTCCCTCTATCACCTGGGCTAGAAGGCCATGGCCTCAGCCTAGCTCACAGCAACCTCAAACTCCTGGGCTGAAGTGATCTTCCTGCCTCAGCCTCCGAGAGTGCTAGCTTTACAGCCATGAGCTACCATGCCCAGCCACTTTTCCTCTTCTAATGTTAAAGTACATTAAGAGCCTAGTTTTTTTTGTTTTTTTTTTTTTTAAAGACAAGGTCTTGCTCTGTTACCCCAGTAAAAATGCAGTGGTATCATCATAGCTCACTACAAACTCAAACTCCTGGGCTCAAGCCACCCTCCTACTTCAGGTTCCTGAATAACTATGCCTAAAGGTATGCACCACCACACCCAGCTAATTGTTTTATTTTTTGTAGCTACCAGGTCTCACCTTTGTTCAAGCTGGTCTCAAACTCTTAGCCTTAATCAATCCTCCTGCCTCGGCCTTCTTAAATTCTAGGATTACAGGCTTACCACCACACCCAAATAAGAGGACCCTAGTCCTCTTATTTGAATTATCTCCACATTCTAATAAATATCAGCTGGTGGGAGCCAATACGAAATCTTTTTTTTTTTTTTTTTTTGCAGTTTTTGGCCAGGGCTGGGTTTGAACCCGCCACCTCCAGCATATGGGGCCAGTGCCCTACTGCTTTGAGCCACAGGTGCCACCCCACAAAATCTTTTACTAAAAGTCTTGAGAGAGCATAGAATAAGAACAGAATAATCAATTAGTGACTTTATATCTTAAGGCTCAAGCTACTGCAGGTCTGGGGCCAGTGAAACAATTCTGCACAACTGAAACATTGGGGAGAAACTGGTTAAGCAGTAGACCCAGGGTACTATTTACAATCCTATTATGAAGCCTAAACATTGCTTAATTTACATGAAATCTTGCAATGAGCAATTAGAACATGAATATTGGCCAAGCCCTGACAGCAGCTGCAAAGGCTGCCTACCGAGGATAATATAGTAACTTAAAAATAGGCTATAATAACATCTATAATACAGAAACCTGTATCTATTTACAAAAGGTTCTATCAGTCTGGCCATGATGGAGTAACCTGTTTGGGACCAGCCCTTCTACCTTAAACAACTAAAACACTGGACAAGATACAGGAAACACTTCGTCTTGGATATTGGACAATAGCACAGAATTGTTGATTCCTTGAGAGAAATGAAACAAATTACCTGAGCCACACTACTGACCAAGCTTTGTTGTTTTGAGGCACTCTCCAGACCCCAGCCAGAAAGACAGAACTGAGAATCCAAGCAGAGCAGAAGCTCAATCAAAAACTCAGTAAGTTTCAGAAGGCTGAGACAGCTATAATTTGTGGGGCACTCTTACTGGGTGAAATTCTATGAGGGTGGGCAAAGAACAATCATTGGGTAACAAGCAACTACTCAGGAACTATAAACAGAAGTACCAGAGCTTACACAGGTGTTCTGGTTCTGAGCAACCAGAGTAAAGAGACCTTACCAAACCCAGTGTGTTCAGCTGAGACCATATAAACAGAGCTAAACTAGCCCCAGAGTAAAGACTTCTCTCTCAGGCCACCCTAAGTTTTAAATAAAAACAAGCCCAGAAAAATTTAAATAAATAAAATGTTTCTCTTTAAAAGACAGGTGACTGTTTAAAGCAGATATACTATCAATGCATTATGGATTTTATAACCAGAAGTAAAATGTATAATAGTAACAGAACAAGAGATGGGAAAACAGATCGAGTTCTTATTTACATCAAATGCTACAGACTGTGATAATTTGAATGTGCCTACTTTAGAATAGCCACAGAAAAACCAACAGAGGTGATAAAAGGAAATATCACAAAATAATCTGGAAACTGATAGGAAAACAAAAAAAACAGACAACAGTAAGATGGTAGACTTATACCTAACCATATGGACGCTTAAATTAAAAGTAAATGATCCTTTTAAAGACAAAACTAAGAAGTAGATACTATTAACCTAAAATAAAAAAGGAAGACCTAACATACGCTAATTATAAGAAACACATGAAAAAGATACACTACATAATTACTTGTCCTGAGAAAGCTACATGAGCTATATCAAAGTAGTGTTGGGGACAGCAAATATTACCAAAACAAAGTGGAAAAAGTCATAATGATAAAACGACAAATTTACCAAGAAGACATAACAATTCATTATATTTATGCACCTAAAAAGAACTTTAAGACATAAGATACAAAAACTGGCAGAATTGAATCTATAATTACAGATTTTAGCACTCCTCTTTCAGTTAATAGAACAAGTAGACAAAAATTAAGATATAGATAACTCAAATACAGTATAATACTAACCAATAACTGATAACCACCTACAGAATACGTTCTTTTCAAAATCATAGAACATTCACCATGACAGACCATATGCCTCACCAACAAATCTCAGATTCAAAACACTGAAATCAGAGTATATTTTCTCACTACAATGGAATTAGAAATTAGTAACAATAAAACACCTAGAATAACCCACATATGTGAAAATAAAACATACTTCTAAATAATTCACAGGCCATACAAAGCACTACAAGAGACATTAGAAAATATTTCAAACTGGGGCGGCGTCTGTGGCTCAGTGAGCAGGGCGCCGGCCCCATATGCTGAGGGTGACGGGTTCAAACCCGGCCCCGGCCAAACTGCAACAAAAAAATAGCCGGGCGTTGTGGCGGGCGCCTGTAGTCCCAGCTGCTTGGGAGGCTGAGGCAAGAGAATCATGTAAGCCCAAGAGTTGGAGGTTGCTGTGAGCCGTGTGACGCCACGGCACTCTACCCGAGGGCGGTACAGTGAGACTCTGTCTCTACAAAAAAAAAAAAAAAAAATATTTCAAACTGAATTGCAGTACACAATACATTATTTTCTGGAATACAACTAAAGCCCTGCTTAGAGGAAAACTTAGATAATCTACATATACAAAAAGACAAACTTCAACCCCTACTTCACTCATTATATAATCTTTAATTTGTAGTATTTCAGATTTCAGCATAAACAGACATAAAACTATAAGATTTATAAAACTTTCAGAAGAAAATATCAGTGGCCTTAGGTTTAGAAATGATTACTCAGATAGGATATAAAGAACATTAACAAGGCCAGACAAGGTGGCTCACACCTGTAATCCTAGCACTTTGGAAGGCTGAGGCAGGTGGACTGCCTGAGTTCACAGGTTCAAGACCAGCCTGCGCAAGAGCGAGACCTTGTCTCTAAAAAGAGCTGGGTGTTGTGGGGGGCACCTATAGTCCCAGCTACTTGGGAGGCTGAGGCAAGGGCATCTCTTGAGCCCAAGAGTTTGAGGTTGCTGTGAGCTATGACACCACAGCACTCTACTAAGGGCAACAAAAGAGAGACTCTGTCTCCAAAAAAAAAGGCTAAAAGACATTAACTATGAACCATTAAAAAAAACAATAATTTGGCTCTGCGCCAGTAACACAGTGGTTACAGTGCCAACTATATACACTGAGGGTGGCAGGTTCGAGCTCGGCCCTGGCCAACTAACAATAATAACAACTGCAACAAAAAAATAGCCAGGCGTTGGGCGTTGTGGCAGGCACCTGTAGTCCCAGCTACTTAGGAGGCTGAGGCAAGAGAATCGCTTAAGCCCAAGAGTTGGAAATTGCTATGAGCTATGATACCACAGCTACCCAGGGCGACATAGTTAGACGGTCTCAAAATAATAAACAATAATAATAATAATAATTTGGTCTAAATAAAAATTAAAATTTTGTGTTACCTGAAAGATACTGTTAAAACAAAAAGGTACAAGACTGTATCTACAAAACCTGTGATAAAGGACTCACATCTGGGATACACAGAAAGCTTGCAATTTAACAATAAACAAACAGCCTACTTTTTTCCAATGGGAAGAGATTTAAACAGACACTTCACTGAAGATACTAAATGGATGGTTTTGTTAATAAAGGAAAATAAACTGTCAAACAAAAAGTAAGAAGAATAAACTCACCACATAATTGCCTCTTTGAAGAGAAAACTCACAGCACAACTGCCCCTTGTTTTGTTTTGATTAAACCCCTGGGACTCAACTAGTTGTCTTCCAGCTTAACCTTAGAGTTCCTAAGCAAACAGCAGGGGTCCAAGCTTCCCACCTCCTCAAGCATAAAGAGCTGCCAACTGCTCTGTCTGCCATTCAGTCCACAACAAAAAAGGGGAAAAAAAAAAAACCACAGCTGCTCCACTACTATTGTCAGCTGACAGCCATAACTCTTTTTCTTTCTCTATGTCCCCATAATAAAAGCACCGAAACCCCTACCCTCAACACCAACACTTCTTTCTCTTGTGTTGTGCCCTTCCCACCTTTGGGAAGTGAAATTAACTTTCATTCTTTAAAACTATTCTAATCTGGCTCTGTGCCCCAAAGCTCGCGGGCTCCAGGGCTGGTAGATTCAAACCTGGCCAGGGCCTGCTAAACAACAAGGACAACAATAACTATATATATATATATAATATACATCTAACTACCTATATATATATATATATATATAGAGAGAGAGAGAGAGAGAGAGAGAGAGATATGTTGTGGCAGGTGCCTGTAGCCCCCAGCTACTTGGGAGGCTGAGGCAAGAGAATCGCTTAAACCCAAGAGTTGGAGGTTGCTGTGAGCTGTAACGCCACAGCACTCTAGCCAGGGCAACATAGTGAGACTCTGTCTCAAAAAAAATTAAAAATAGGGCGGCGCCTGTGGCTCAGTCGGGTAAGGCGCCGGCCCCATATACCGAGGGTGGCGGGTTCAAACCCAGCCCCGGCTGAACTGCAACCAAAAAATAGCTGGGCATTTGTCCCAGCTACTCGGGAGACTGAGGCAAGAGAATCGCTTAAGCCCAGGAGTTGGGGGTTGCTGTGAGTTGTATGATGCCATGGCACTCTACCAAGGGCCACAAAGTGAAACTCTGTCTCTACCAAAAAAAAAAAAAAATTAAAAATAATGAAAGGTGGGGCAGCGCCTGTGGCTCAAAGGAGTGGTGCGCCAGCCCCATGTACCGGAGGTGGCAAGTTCGAACCCGACCCAGGCCAAAAACAGCAAAAAAAAAAAAAAAAAAAAAGGTATAACCCAACTATAGCCCAAGAAGAAGGGGAAAGAGGAGCGGGAGAGGAGCGGGAGAGGAGCAGAGGGGGGAGAATTGGTGGAGGGAAGGTAATTGGTGAGAACACAACTACAGTGCATTTTACAAGGGTACATGTTAAATTTACTAAGCGTAGAACATAAATGTCTTAACACATAACTAAGAAAATGCGGTGAAGGCTATGTCAACCAGTTTGATGAAAATATTTCAAATGGGGCTCGGTGCCTATGGCTCAAGCGGCTAAGGCGCCAGCCACATACACCTGAGCTGGCAGGTTCGAATCCAGCCCGGGCTGCAACCAAAAAATAGCCGGGCATTGTGGCGGGCACCTGTAGTCCCAGCTACTTGGGAGGTGGAGGCAGGAGAATCGCTTGAGCCCAGGAGTTGGAGGTTGCTGTGAGCTGTGATGCTACAGCACTCTACCCAGGGCGACAGCTTGAGGCTCTGTCTCAAAAAAAAAAAAAAAAAAAGAAAAAAGAAAGAAAGAAAAGAAAATATTTCAAATGGTATATAAAACCAGCACATTGTACCCCATAATTACATTAATGTACGCAGCTATGATTTAATTTTTAAAAATTAAAAATAAAACTATTCCAGTCTTTAAGATAAAATAAACTTAACTTCTTAGTATTTTAATCTCTGTTGTGAGAAATCTTTCTCAGCCCATAACGTAAGTGCCCACCCTAACAGATATGTCATTTCACCAAAGGTATATAAATGCCAAATATGCATAAGCAAATAAAAAATGATCATTTATCATATGGAAATCACAAATTAAAACCATGATGATAAATCACTACAGGTTCACTAGAATGACTAAAGTTAATAAAAACTGACAATACCAAGTGACAAGGATGGGGAGCACTGGAATTCTCACACATTGCAGGTGAGAATGCAAAACAGGCAGTTTCTTATAAAATTATAACAAACGTATACTTACCATACAACTCAGCAATTTCTACTCCTAGGTATTTAACCAAGAGAAATTAAAACGTATGTCCATACAAAGACCTGTACGGAAATGTTTACAGGAGCTTTATTCACAACAGGTGACAATTGGAAACAGCCCAATTATCCATTAACTAGTGAATGGATAAACTGTTGGCCAGAGAAGTGGTTTGTGCCTGTAACCCTAGCACTTTGGGAAGCCACGGCAGGAGGACTGCTTGAGGCCAGGAGTTCAAGTCCAGCCTGAGCAACACAGTGAGACCCTGTCTCTACAAACAATTTTAAAAATTAGCTGGGCCCAGTGACAACAACCTGTAGTCACAGCTACAGTGAGGCTGTGGGAGGGAAATCACTTGAGTACAAGGGTTTCAAGTTGCAGTGAGCTGTGATGACACCATTGTACTCTACCCCAACCAAAAGAATAGCCAGACCCTATTTTTTTTTTTTTTTTTTTTGAGACAGAAGTGTCTCACTCAGTCACCCTGGTTGAGTGCCATGGTTTCATACCCCACAGCAACCTCAAACTCTTGGAGTCAAGTGATTCTCTTGCCTCAGCCTCCCAAGTAGCTGGGACTGCAGGCGCCCTCCACAATGCCTGTCTAGTTTTTGTATTTTTAGCAGACAGAGGGATCACTCTTGCTCAGGCTGGTCTCAAACTCCTGAGCCAGGGCAATCCACCCTCCTTGGCCTCCCGGAGTGCTAGGATTACAGGCATGAGCCACCACACCCGGCCTAAAGAGACCCTATCTTGAAAGGGAGAGAGGAGAAAAAGAGAAAGGGAAGGGAAGGAAAGGAATTGTGGAATATCCACACAATAGACTACTACTTAACAATTAAATGGAATAAACTACTACCACTTTTGATAACATAGATAAATCTAAAAGCATTATACTAAGTGAAAGAGGAAAGACACAAAACAGTACATTCTGTATGATTCCACTTATACAACACCCTAGATAAAAAGGCAAAATTCGTGCAAATTATACCTCTATAAAGTTGGGTTTAGTGATTTTTTTTTTAACCATTTGGCAACAAATGAAGTCAAAGATATACATGTATACTCTGGGTAAGACAAATATTTTCCCTAAATCTTGGTTATAGTAGGGCTCTGAGAAGTTAATGACTAGCCTCAAATTATACCATTTGTAACATATATAGCATTAACATATATAACATAATATTATTATATGTAACATATAATATTAACATATATAACATCATAACATTATTAGAACTATGTTTTGGGATACCGACCATTTTACTGAAACTCTAAAGTTGGAATATATGCTTTAGGGGTGACCATGAAGAGCTGTATAACTAAGACCAGGAGTCCTCAAACTTTTTAAACAGGGGGCCAATTCACTATCCCTCAGACTGTTGGAGGGCCGGAGGGCCGGACTATAGTTTAAAAAAAAAAAAAAAACTATGAACAAATTCCTATGCACACTGCACATTTCTTATTTTGAAATAAAAAAACAAAACGGGAACAAATATAATCACACTGCCTCATGTGGCCCGCGGGCCGCAGTTCGAGGACCCCTGACTAAGACCCTTTCAGTGGAGCTTCATAAACTGCATTTAATCCACAAGGAAGCATTAGGGAAGTTTCAGGTTACTTACGGCAAGCCAGCTGAAACAGATTAGGCTAAAAGTTTGGATAGTGTAACAAAGACATCTCAAATACTTGGCTTACCACACTTCTGACAATGGTCAAGTTTATTTTGGGACTGGAATATTTCAAAGCTCTTCATATTCCTTGCAATTCCTACACTTTACTCCCATTAATCAAAGGCCTCCAAAGCAACAATTATGAAAGTTTTGAGTACTCACCTTTCGCTCTCACTCTTCTAATGTGTTACCCCTACGCAATTAGGGTCAAGTAGAAAAACCAGCTTTTAAAAAACAAAAACATAAGGGCAACAGCTTAGTATTAGCAAGACAAGCTAATTAACGACATCAACTTGCCTAAAGAAAACAAAGTAAGACTCTTCCTCATCTCTATCACCAATTCATTTTGCAGGAGTCTCGTACTGCAAGAGTTAAGTATCTAAAAATCAGGCAATCCATGGAACTTAAAGCAATTACTAATGGTTCACTAATGCTTAGCATACATCCCTCATCTCTTCATTTCCTCTTATTTGTCCTGCTTGTCACCCAATTTATCTTCTCATTCTTTGTGCCCCTTTTATATAGTTACTTCAGCTACTTAGTAAGAAAAAAAATAAAGGGTATATATATACCTAATCCATGAAATGATTACAATCTGACTCTTCTACTTATGGTGATAATCTCTTTAAAGGGAAGTTCTACACTGTATAAATATACATAGTGGGAAAGGAATACTGATTCATTCTAATACATTCTAAACACTTTTCTAAGAAAAGGCTGTCGGGAGGTGGAAGATATTTTATTATTTTCATCCCACTGATCCTGAGTAGTAATTCATACATAAACTCAGTTTACTTATATATACTTAATACTCACCTTGAGATTAAAGTCCCAATTTATCTTTAAATACTTAGCACACTGTAGGAATGACTGATATTAGATTAGAACTCTAGGGGGAAAAAAACCCAAGTCAAACTAACTTAAAATCAGAAATTACTGGCTCACAGGACACTGAGGTAGTACACAGAAACAGAAAAAGAACCTTAGGACCAAGACCTCTAAAGACTTGGTGCCACTGGATCCATCTCTTTATATCATGTGCCTCTTCACTACAGACAGTCCTCCTGCTGGGGAAGAAGAGCAGGGAGCAGCTGGAAGTTGTCCCAGCTTCACAAGCCCAGAAGAAAATTTGCTTCTGTCGGGGCAAGACATGATTGCAAGAGGGACTTTACCTAACAATTGCAATCAGTGTAACTGGCTTATTGAACCCTCAATGAATCCCCAACAATAAAAAAAATAATAATAAATAAATAAATAAAAAAAAATGAGAAAGAAAAAAAATAAAAAAAGAAAATTTGCTTCTGCATTTCCATATCAATACCAGTAAAAGGGTGGCGCCTGTGGCTCAAGGAGTAGGGCGCTGGTCCCATATGCCGGAGGTGGCGGGTTCAAACCCAGCCCCAGCCAAAAACCACAAAAAAAAAAAATACCAGTAAAAAATGCCTACTGGCCTTTTGTGTCAAATATTAATCCCTATGCCAATCAGTACTACAAGGAGGATAAGTACAAAATTAGCTGGGCCTGGTACACATGTTCAAACCTTAAACCACCAGAAAATGTGGAATAAGAAGCCTTACTGAATAAACTAAAAGCAATGACTTGCCACTATCTATAAGTTAACTTATTTTTATTTCATAAATTAAATGCAAGGATATCAAGAACAAAAAAATCCAGGGAATACCCTGTTCCTTTTACTAATACAATTAAATTTTAAGAGTACATCCCCAAATATTTTTTTTAAAAAAATCTGATTTTAAGGATACAATCTAGGAATTAGCAATAATCCTACTAAATGTAAAAAATAAGAAAATCTAATTCTCATTTTTGTATGCTGGACTAACCTATTGTTACAGAAAAGTTCTATCACAGGGCAAAAAAAGAAAAGAGCCATATATTATATGAGCCCTTATCTTATATGATAATTAGCAAAAAACAGGACAATCTCATTTTAAAAATTTACTCAATAATGGCATCAATCAGGCTCAGCACCTGTAGCTCAGCAGCTAGGGCACTGGCCACATACACTGAGGCCAGTGGGTTCGAACCCAGACCGGGCCTACCAAACAATGACAACTACAACAAAAAAATAGGCGGGCGTTGTGGTGGGCACCTGTAGTCCTAATTACTTGGGAGGCTGAGTTTGAGCTTGCTGTGAGCTGTGATGCCACAGAACTCTACCCAGGGCGACGTAGTGAAACTGTCTCCAAAAAAAAAGGCATCAATCAAACAAAAGTATGACATTCTTACTTTTGGTTAGTATATACTATCACCAAAGCAATGTCTAAAATTACATATAGCATTCAGGGAGCTAAATATCTCTAAAGAAATGCTTCCTTATCCAAAAGAGTTTTTCTGTTTGTTTTTGTTTTTGAGACAGAGTCTTAGTCATCCTGGGTTGAATGCCATGGCTTCATACCTCACAGCAACCTCAAACTCTTGGGTTCAAGTGATTCTCCTGCCTCAGCCTCCCAGTAGCTGGGACACAGGCACCTGCCACAATGCCCGGCTATCTTTGTTGTCGTTGTTTGGCAGGCCCGGGCTGGGTTCGAACCTACCAGCTCCATTGTATGTGCCTGGCGCCCCAGCCACAGAGGTACAGGCGCCTAGCCATTCAAAAGAGTTTTTTGATGTAGAAAAGAATCTGAAATTTCTCAGCGTATTTAGGTTTTAAATTTTACTCTGTTTCAAGGGTAATCTGCAAAACAATTGAGTGTTAAATAAAAACAAGCAACCCCAAATTCTTTGATCCATCACTTAGTTTAACTGATGAAGTCTGCTACCAACTACAGAGGGTTTGAGGGGTTTGTTTTTTTTTCCCAACTACAGTTACCTTTCCAATAGTACTTCCAGTCCCATGCAAACTATTCTGTTCTACACAACTGGACTAGATTCGAATATACACTCAGAATTCAAACGACCTACATTCAGTACCATATGGGTATCTCTAAGACATAGGTTAGGGTCCACTTTCTATTAACTTCTTACCTTTCAGGCTCAAACTAAGGCAAAGAAAGAAGGGAGGGAGGGAGGGAAGGAAGGAAAGAAGGAAAGGAGGGAGGGAAGGAAGGAAAGAAGGAAGGAGGGAGGGAAGGAAGGAGGGACTTTTTAACATGTAGCAAATTTATGGTTATATATAATAAAAAAATACATAGTAATGTTTATTATTTCTTAATACAAAGTTCAGTTCAATTCTGAGAGACAGGCTATTAAAAAAAAAAACATGGCTCAGCGCCGGTAGCACAGTGGTTATGGCGCCACACCAGCCACATACACCAAGGCTGGTGGTTTCGAGCACGGCCCAGGCCTGCTAAAAACAACAATGAAAACTGCAACAATAAATAGCCGGGTGTTGTGATGGGCGCCTGTAGTCCCCGCTACTTGGGAGGCTGAGGGAAAGGAATCGCTCAAGCTCAAGTGTTTGAGGTTGCTGTGAGCTGTGACACCATAGCACTTTACCAAAGGTAAAAAAGTGGGACTCTGTCTCAAAAAAAAAAAAAAAAAAAAAAAATCCAAAAATGAAGAGTTACAAAAAGTATAGGGGAGAAGTTAAGGTCACTGATTATAATAACTATAACAGCCAACACATAGCTATCTTCTAACCTGCTTCACCATTTATTAGTCATTAATTTTACAATAACCTTACAATGTAAGTAAATAATATTTTCTTTACTTTATAAAGAAGGAAACTAAGGCACAGAGATTAGGAAACCTGCCCAAGTCATAAAGCTAGCTAATAAATGACACAAGTTTAGACAATATAAGAAATTAAGCAGGAATAGTATACATAAGGCAAATTCAAAAATAAAAAGAGCCAGTGTCAAGGCACTCGATCTCAAAAAGGCAGAAAAGCAGCACAAATTAAGAAGCAAAGGTTTTTTTTTTCCTCTCAGTGAAATGAAACCAAATTCAAATTACAAAGGGAGGGGAACAATCTATAGTCTCAAATTATACAAAAGTATATTTTGTATAATACACCATATATTGGCCGTATACAGGTTCGAACCCAGCCCCGGCCAAACTGCAACAACAAAAAAAATATAACCAGGCATTCTGGCGAGCACCTGTAGTCCCAGCTACTCGGGAGGCTGAGGTAAGAGAATTGCCTAAATCCAAGAGTTAGAGGTTGCTGTGAGCTGTGACACCGCAGCACTCTACCAAGGGCAATAAAGTGAGACTGTCTCTTAAAAAAAGTAACATTTCTTAAAGAAAAATACTTGTAACTTTTGAAAAGCACATTTTGGAGAAAGCTCATATTAAATACAAGATGAAACTTTAAAAATACTCTTTAGAGATAAGGCTAAGTGAATATACCATAGTGATAGGTCAACTCATTACACTTAAAAAATGCTAAACGTGGGGCGGCGCCTGTGGCTCAGTGGGTGGGGCGACGGCCCCATATACCAAGGGTGGCGGGTTCAAAACCCGGCCCGGCTGAACTGCAACCAAAAAAAAAAAAAAAAAATGGCCGGGCGTTGTGGCAGGTGCCTGTAGTCCCAGCTACTCGGGAGGCTAAGGCAAGAGAATCACTGAAGCCCAGGAGTTGGAGGTTGCTGTGAGCTGTGTGATGCCACGGCACTCTGCCGAGGGCTATAAAGTAAGACTCTGTCTCTACAAAAAAAAAAAAAAAAAATGCTAAACGTAATACTTTACTATAGAAAAATTATAGCCAATTGCTTTTAGCTATTTGCTATATTCATTCAAGCATAGTTTTTAGGAATGGAAAGTTAGTTTTCAGAGTATTTAGGTGTTTTCTTATCTCTGAGACAAACTTCAACAACATTAAAAAGGTATACTCATGCTACTACTTCCAGAGGGCAACGGTTAAGTGATCTTTGTAGTGATTAGAGAAGATTAATTTGCCACCTAGAAAAACTTAAGGCTACGAAATTGGATTTATAACTGAAGCTGCAATCAATCACTTTAATCTACAAACAATCACTCTAATCCACAAAAATAATCAGTATCTATTTCACAGCACTGAAGCAAGTCCACTTTCACACTATTTTTAACTCCTAACGTGATGCTAATAAGCCAAAGGGTCTTTTCCTCAGAACCAAGCTGAGTCTGGTCTTGCTTTGGTTTCTTCTGGTCTGTTCAAACAGACTGTAGCTACAGTGTCCAACATGAACATGATACTTGTGCTTACTACTGAGCTAAGTATATTCCCTTAGCTCCAGAAAACTGATATGGCATTGAGCTTCTTGAGTTAACCCTTAGTCACTATAAGGCTATTCTCATCCAGGCACAGAGAAGGAAATAGCACTGCAGTCCCACAAAGGTCATTATTCACAAAGTGAATCCTCAATGTGCTCCCCACTCCCAAGTTTTACAAGATTGTTAGGGAAAAAAATCTTACTTGCATCCTACTATGTAAGTACTTCCTACCTATGTACCATTATTCCCAGGAGGTACAAGAGTAAGATCTCATCTTGATTCCTTGGCTGCCTTTTACTGATGTAATCATAGCATGAAGCTTTGAAATATGATCCTGAGGCAGGTCACTCCCTTCAAAGTGTCTATCATTACTGCACAGTGAGTCAGCTCCTGGACCCCTGCCAATGTGCTTTCTGTTTGGTTTTATCATGAAACCATATTCCTGCAGAGTTGGAAAGGTGGCCAAAACATGCGTTTCATGTGTTTCAAAAGACTCCCTCAAAGTATTAATCAAAGAAAGGATACAGATACATATCTAAGCAAGCCACTCAGCTGTTCAATAAAAGAGAGTATGAATACAAGGAGGGGGAGGGTTAAGCAGTTTTCATGTTTAACAGTTCTCTTATGCACACGTATCCAAAATTGTCCTAATGATGGAGATTTATGCAAATAGGTTTATTTAAAATTTTTCTGCCTTTGAGGAAAAAGTCATCTTAACTTTTCCGTAACAAGTAAGAACACTGAAGTTAATAAAAGCTTGAGATACTCCAGAAATCTCTTAAGTTTCATCAAATATTCAACGAAGGAAAAAAAATCTACTCTATCATACCTTTTTAGAGGAACCCATTAACAAAAAAGTTTGTAATTCTTAGTTTCTAGAAGGTGAAACAATGTTGGGAATGGGAAAAGGGTAAATACAGGGCAAATGAAGTAGTTCCACAGAGTAGCAATGCGAAAGCTCCTAGCTCTGAACAAAATAAATGGGAATAATGCTTTTGGAGTATACAAAGTGAAATGAATACTCATGTATGGGACTGGTATCTTCAGAAGACACTAATGTTTTTCCTATAAACTTTAAAAAACAATACGGGCATGGTAGCAGGCATCTGTAGTCCCAGTTATTCCAGAGGCTAAGGCAGGAGGACCACTTGACAAGACCAGCAAGACCCCCAACTCAAAAATAAATAAAAAACAAAACCACCATGTAAGCAAAAGCTCAGGATGAATCAGAGCTTACTTCAGGTTCGACAGTAAACAGATATATAATGACTCTGAAAAAAGCTAATAGTATATTCAGATTAACAGGTTTAAGAAATTTACCAAAATTTAAAATATGCTTATGAAGCTTCTAATGCATAAGTTTAAAATATCCACCAAAAACCCATAAAAGTTGCTTTAATAAAGAAGGGGAAGCCATACAAACCCAATAATAAAAGACAGAAGTTCAGGGCAGTGCCTGTGGCTCAAAGGAGTAGGGCACCTGCCCCATATGCCAGAGGTGGTGGGTTCAAACCCAGCCCCAGCCAAAAACTTAAAAAAAAAAAAAAAAAAAGACACAAGTTCAAAAACACTAACTACATAAAATATATAATTCCATGTAGCAGTTATTATATTAAAGGCAAGATATTCCTTAACAAGTAAATTCAAACAACTTGCATTTAATTTAGAATTCTTCAAAGAACGTTATCTTACACCAAGGAAGTACTTTATCCAAACAAGACCCAAGCACCAAAGGGTACAACCATCTTAATTTATAATTCAGAATTCTCTACCCTTTAAGAGTTAT